>NW_028261386.1:55998708-56081208 GCF_051295495.1 Thamnophis sirtalis | reverse complement strand
GATGCCCGATGTTCAACTTTGTCTTGACAAAGGTCAAAGAACAAGAATAATTATTGCTGATATATGCTAGATAATTGAGGAAGCCAACGGATATTAAAAATAAGTTAATGTGTGCTTTATTGAATAGCCTATAATCTATACAGAGGTCAGAAAGTCACAGCCCAGATGGAATGTATGATGGAGATTGGCTTTAAATACAATGGAGTGAGCAAAGGCATTATATTTTCTTTATCTATGCCATATATATTGAGGAAAGCTGGATTAGAAGATAAGTATGATTTTAAAACTGGAGGAAGAAACTTCATTAACCTGTGCTATACTTGTGACACTATATTAATAGCTGAAAATGCTAAGGATTTGGAAAGCCTAGTAATGACATTCAAGGAGCATGCTGAAAAAATGGCAGTATTAAATGAAAGCAAGATCAGAATAAAGACAACAAGTAATAACAATGAGTCCTTTAATCAATCATATTGAAAGAGAGCTTCTGCTTTTTAGGATCAACTATCAACAGTAAAGGAACCAGCAGTACATCACAGAATAGCACTGAAGGGCCTTGAAAAAGATATTCTGATGTCATAATGCATATAAAGATCACAATAATACAGGCAACAGTTTTCTCTGTGAAAGCAAAAGTTGGAAAGCACTGATGTTTTTGAACTTTAAAGTAAAAGAAAATTCTTGACAATATCATGGCTAGTCAAGAAATTAAACTGTCAGTTAATAAAACAAATCAATCCAGAGTTTGCACTAGATGCACAAATTATGAAGCTCAAATTTTTGTATTAGGACACATTATGCAAAGACCTACCTCTCTGGAAAAGATTAGAAGAGGTGGAAGGAAAGAAGAATTGATGACCTAGAGCAGGGCTGTCAACTCGCAACCCACAGGCCAGATGTGTCACGTGCTGGCCACATCCATGCCCGGTTTAGCGAAGGGGAAAAAGTCATGATATGTCACATGATGATGCTGTGGACGATGAGAGTTTGACACCCATTACCTACAGCAAGTTGGATGTCATCAATTACAGAGGCAATAGGCACTGTTGGAAGACTTGAAGGATCACGTGGGGAGAGTTTCTTGGAGAAAAACAATGTAGTTACTAACAGTTGACACTTACTTGATAGCACATAATCAATCAATCAATCTCTCTAGCTAGCTAGCTAGCCAGCTAACTAAAAACTGGACCTATAAGCATTCAAATCTTGGTGCTTTATAACTAGACTTTGAAATTATCTTTAAAGCAATCCAACATAGTCATAATAGTCTAATCTGATTGCAAGTTAAACATTAATTTAAACAATAATTTCAAAATTGTCCATCACTTGTAGATTGAAGCATTTTAACCTAAACTTTATCAATTTACAAAAGATAGATTTCCTAGTTGCTATCACCAATCTCTCCATAGATAGTTCTCAGCTGAAGATGGTTTCCAAAGCCACATTGCAACATCATCTAGAATGAAATAAAGGTCTTCAATAACTAATATATTTTTCAGTTTAAATATCAACATAATATCTTCCTTTTTTAAACAACCATGACCTGGATGACTGAGAATTTCCATAGACAATACCTCCCCAGGTATCAAAATTGTCTTTGAGCCTCCCCCCCTTAACATATTTCTTTTAGTTTGACCTATCATATATTTTATCTCGTTTCAGTTTTAAACCATGTCCTATCAAGTCTCTTTTTTGATACTTCCAGATCCCATGAGTACATCAAATAACACCTCACTTCTGTATGCCTTTGGTTTAGATCTTCTAACACACATGCTTAACTAACTAAATCCAGGTTTATAATTCTGTGAGCCTCACTGAGACTAAATATGCAGTCAAAATTAATCATGTGTTTAATTGCTGTTTGAGGCCAGATGCAAAAGCTCCACATTTTATACAACTGAACACCAAAGATGCCATTCAGGAAAGAATATTACAAAATTGATTTGTGTTTGACAATTAGTACACATCTTTCTTCGTATCAACCCCCTGCTTAGGTTTAGTTCATACATTTCTTATTATGAAGTAGAATGTCAGAACTGTAATGTATGGAAATGGAAACCATCTGGAACAGGAAGAATATGAGATTTATTCTCACACCCTCATGATGCCATGATACTAATGTAAAATCATCTACAGAAGAATTGTGGCAGCTGCTCCGCTCCTAGTATTGCTTGGTGACTACCTTATTTTGTTTTCTAAAACATTTGCTGTACTGGCAGCCCAAATAAGTAGAGATTCCTGGACTGAAGTTTGTTATCCCTAGACCCAAAATTCAATTGATAGATATCCCAAATGAGTAATTCTTATAACATTTGGCATGGGGATATTTCTGTCAATAACATTAGCTGCAAAAGAGGTGTTGTCAGCTATTGTTTATCTGATTAGAAAGGAACAATCAGGCCAATAGCTGAGTTATTTGTCATTGCAGCTCAGGATTTTTCAGCTAAATCTGTTCAGTAGTCTTTTTCTTTCCTTACTAGGCAGGAAAAATAGACCAGCTCATACCTTGTTTGGGTCACCACTCAAATATGTTTGTTTATGGATTGTTAGAATACCTCTTAACCAAGCTTGCAATTTGGTTGAAGGACCTTTTTCTAAAAGGTGAAATGGCAGTTGCCCCTGATGCATAAGTGCCTAGGTGGCTTGGACATTGTTGTTGATGGGGATTCCCAGTGCTGTTGAAAGAAACTTCCAATGTCCGAATGGCATTCCTCTCTGATAAACAGCTTCCAAGAATGTAATATACTTAATATAATGGTTGATATGATATGTCAACCAGCTAAGACAATACCTATTCTCACACTACTTATGTTCCATTGTGTAAGAGTTAGAACATTTGTCAGACTGAAAGCACATTGACTGGTTGAAGAGTTTTGTTCTATCACACTGCAATTTGTGTAATTAAATTAAACTCTCAATTAAAAAAAAAACATTATTTTCTAATTCTCCCTAAGTTTCTTTTGGTGCCATTATTCCAGTTGCAATATGCCTTTTTGAAACAGCAAAATTAACCACACTTTTCTAAGGCAGCTGTTCTTGCTTGCTTTGTTTGTGTTTGGCTGATTTTCTTGGAATCATTTATAGTAAGTGTTGTGAATTGTAAACTATATTTCCAATTACATGGTAGATATTCTAACATAGAAGACCAAATGTCAGACTCAGATGGAAAAATATGAACCAAGCATTATAGTTATAATATGTACATGACTTTTAACTGTTAATTTCTTCTGCATCCTGGTTCATCAGAAACAGTGTTTAAAAAGATTATAGTTGAACGTGTTGCATTTTGAGACCATTATCTGGTTAGTCAGGAGTAGAAACAGTGTTAAAGGAAACTTGGTTAAAGCCATAATTAATGTTATATTCTAGAGTTTTCAAGTTAAATCTTAAGGGATGATGGGGTTTAAGGGATGATCTAGTGAGATGTAGTTGAGATTAAATTCAGCTTCAGCTAAGAACAATAATCAGGATAATGAAGCTGCTTCTTTCAAACAACTGGAAGGCTACGGATTTGTCATAACTGGGTTGAGCAATCAAATTAATTCCAGAGTGGGCTAAGGTTTAATAAGTCTCTGGGTAAATATCTTGTCCCAGTGACATTTGCTCACCCAATAAATTTAGTATAACAGGCTCTATACATGGTAAAAGATTCTCACAGAAGCATGCATTTTTCAATTTTTACCTCCCTCCTTTGGAATAGTACCTTATATATTTAAACGTTGAAAACCGGGTTATTTCACCATACCATGGAGATTTGTTATCAGGCTTTCCAGGTAATGAATTGGATTCTTATTGTACTGCATATTTGTGCTTTTTAATATATGCAATTACAATGTATGTTTTTTTTATAAATATGATCATGTATGTTAAGTCCCAATTTACATATGTAGGAGACCGTATGCCACTTAATTGAATTTGATATTAGTGAAGGCTTAGACAATTTATGGTGTTTCAGACATGATTTAACCTGTTCCTATCAATTGAAGTCTAAATGGCCAATAGGAAAAGTGGCTGAAAGTTATAGTTGAATAATACCCCAAATGCATGTAAACTTCTAACAAAACAGAAATGTTTTTGTTGAAAAAAGATTCCAGGTGTTCTGATGAAAGATTTCAAGCCACATGTTTATGGCACTAGGCTTGAAATTTTGAACCTGGATAACCTAGGACTACGCCGCCTACGGTTTGACCTAAGCACAGTACACAAAATTGTCTGCTACAATGTCCTACCTGTCAACGACTACTTCAGCTTCAACCACAATAATACATGGGCAAGTAATAGATACAAACTCAAAGTAAACCACTCCAAAACTCAATTGCAAAAAATATGACTTCAGCAACAGAGTGGTCAATGCCTGGAATGCATTACCCAACTCTTATGTTACATCCGCAAACCCCAAAGCTTTAACCTTAAATTATCTACCGTGGACCTCATCCCATTCCTAAGAGATCTGTAGGGGACGTGCATAAGCGCACCAATGTGCCTACAGTCCCTATCCTACTGTTCCCTTTCATTTGTACTCATTTCTTATGTATATATGTATACCTGCTTATACTTATATGTTTATATGTTATATTCATACTTATACGTGTTTTCTCATACATGCTTGACAAACCAAAATAAATAAATAAAACTGTTAAAATCTTGTTACTTGGGGAACTGCAGGGGGAAAATGGAGACCTCTCAATTCTCGAATCTGGTGACACTGATATATATTTATCTTGCTTCTGTGACATCTGGCCTGTTTTCAAAGGTAAGTTTTAAGAAGGTTAAATGGAGCAGTTTTTACCAGTTTTATATGCTAAAGAGAAGGAAAAGAGAAAATGTGTGATGGATCTGAAAATGGTCTTCTGTATAAAGTAGGCTGCTTTATGCAAAAGAATGCTGGATTATGTGTCATTCATTCAGATAATCAAAGATACAGAAACCATCTTTCCCCTTGTTCTAACAGAAGATAATACCTGTAGTTCAGGGTTGAAATGTGGAGTTCTTGCTGCTCTATGGGCTTAGTTGTTTGCTTGCAGAAGGTTCATTACTCAGCTGAGTAACATAATTAGGACACTGATGTTTGCAAGGAAACAACCAAGCTCAGAGAAACGCAGGAACTCCAAATTTCACATGTAAATATCTTGGACCACCTTGAAAGGGATAATCCTGAAAGACACAATAAAGTGAGCAATAGTGTTTCAGAGTCAGGTCGCAGTCTGTTCAACTAATCATCTAACTATAATATATTACCCTGAGGCTATATTCCCCGAATCACAGTTTCATTTTCTTTAAATGCTCTTTCTCAATTCATCTCTTGCAGAATCCATTACATTTGTCTTCAAGATCCTAGTTTAGTTCTGACACTTAAGTGCTCTCCAGAGAACAATTGCATTAAACAGAAAGTCACAGCAATTTATATGATTAAAAATACCAATAATGTTTATTTCATTACTTGGTGAAGAGGACATGAAAATCTAGATGAATGTGCATTAAAACAAATCCACTTGGATTGTTCTATAAATGTCCTTTTCATCGAGTACATTAGTCAATGGCTACATGTTCTGGGAATGGCTGGAAAGTACTGATCAGCTGTTGAAATAGCCAGGCCCACGGTAACTATGAATGTTGTGTATTTTAAATTGTTGTTTGTCTATTTGTCTATTTATCCCCTTCCCTTGTTTATTGGAAGCCCCGGAGTCCTTCGGGAGTGAGCGGCATACAAGACCAATAAAATACAAATACAAATATTGTTTCTGAACATAGTCATTGCCCAGGCATATCTTTCTTGATTAAGACTATACTTGCCCATCACTGGTAATGCTGGACATGTTTAAAGGGCATTTGCCTTTCATCATTATCTGGAGGTTATCACTTTACAGAGGAGTAACACAGACCTTGAGCAATAACCTAGATTCAGGAATGAATACCAGAATAACAGAGTGGGTCTTCTAGTCTAACCTCCTGCTCAGGCTCAGGCAGGAGACTCTATATCATTTCAGACAAATGGCTGTCCAATTACTTCTTAAAATCTTCCTTTGTAGAAGCATTCACAACTTCTGGAGACAATCGGTCCACTGATTAATTGTTCTAAGTAAGATGATAATTATGGAGATATTGGATGGGACATTTAGCACAGCCTGATATCCAAAACATCCAAATTGTGAAATACAGAGAAATTGCTCTGCAGGGAAGCCAATGTCCTCCTTGGAATGACCTAACTTTCCAAATGGAGGAAAAGTAGAAAAGATTTCTGTTTTTTGAGAGTTGTCTATTTAAGACTGTCTATTCAGAGGGAGATTGGAATCCGAGAGATGAAGTGCATGTCAGGCAAAATGAGATGATTTTATCTAAAGAGAAGGCCAATGCAATCTTCTTTTTGGATTGGGATCTAGGGGATTTGAGATTAAAATTCTTTTCACCTTGCTGTAGTTCCAAGGCCATCAGATCCCATCTCAGCAATTTACAATGGACAAACAAAACAAATAAATTTTTTCTGTTTTAGCAAATTACAAAAAACCTAATTTCTAGTTTATCCAGAGAGTCTTTTGAAACAAGTGGGATAATTGATTTCATCTCATTCATTGTTCCCTACACAAATACACATGCACTTGAACTGAAAAAATCCCTGAATTGCTTGTTTATTTAGAGAGTGTGCTGACAGTTACTCCTGGATTATGTTCTAGCCTTTTACCATAGGGATCCTGTGCCTTTCTTTTCATCTGGATATAGGCTCCAGAATAGAGTCTGCCAGCTTCACCAATTCCTGTTCATTAATTACATTAACTATACCTTTTTTGTGCAAGGCAACAACCAGATGAATCATTTACTCATGTTCTGAAAGCAGATGTCGGACGGATATTGAAGTATCTAAACAGCAGCCCTTTAATATCAGAATAAGACAATCGTGTTCATGCTGGCCATAGGCCAGCAGGAGTACCAGTCTTTTGACTGTTTACTATTAAGGATATTAAACAAGTCCTCTAGCCCATGAAGGAAGGGAGTAAAGCCAGTGGTGAAATTCCAAAATTTCCCCTACCAGTTCTATTGGTTTGGCTTAGTAGTCATGGGACTGGGTGGACGTGGCTGCATAACTGACTCACACACAATGTAAACGCAGCTGGATTTCACACAAAATGGCCCTGCAACAAGCAGGAACCTTACAGACATTCAGGCACAGCTGAGGGTTGCACAGCTGATCGGTAGTTTAAAAAATGCTTTAAAAATATTCAAAAAAAGTTCCAAGGATTGCCCGGCACAGCTTATTGTTGCACAGCTTATCATTGGAACTTAAAAAAAACTTTCTAAAAGCATTTTTTAACTACCAGTTTGGGCGAATAGGTAGCAAAAAAAAATTCTTCAAAAAGTAAAAAAAAAAAGTTTTAAAAAGTTCCAACAATTGTGAGGCACAGCTGATCGTTGGAACCTTTTTTTAAAAAAAACTTTTTAAAGCATTTTTTTTACTATCAGTTCGGGAGAACGGTAGTGTTTTTCACTATTGGTTAGGGAGAACCAGCCCAAAATGGTAGCATTTCACCCATGAGTAAAGCCCACCCAATACAACTTGTTATTCTGCCATCTGCCTATCTTGCTTTGGTTCTAGGACATGGAATAGTCTCTGCAGCTTCAGAATAATAGTAGCCTTCTCACAGCAGCTGAAGACGGTTGCTAAAAAGAATTGGGGAACAACCGGTTCTGAGAGTGAGCTAAATATGTGTAGCTGTGAGGCCAATACATTCTAGAGGGAGGGAGTTGAATCTTAGCCATATATATAAATATATACCCAAGTATGTACTTTGGAAATAGGCCTTTTCATTTGTTTCAGAAACTAAGGGGTTCACACAAATGTCAAACTTGCATAAAGTCAGCAGACTGTGTCTGCTTATTAATCCTAGTCATGAAGCACACGTAGGAAATGAAAATATAAATTTACCTTGCAAACAATCTTGGGTTGAATTAGGAAAATATTAAAGTTCATTGGATCAAAATCAAAGCTCATTATACATTTGAGAATTATGAACCTACTAAACTTGAATTTCAGAGGCTTTACTACTAGGACTTAATGTCCAATAAGCAGTATATAAATCAAAGTAATAAAATGGCAGTGAAATGAATGAATGAATAAGAAAAATATACCAGCCTGCAGGGCAAGCACTGGTTCCCTCAACTTAAAGCTTTCTAATGTTTTTTTCCTGTCTCAGAGGTTTTCTATTGGCAATACCAGTGCTCGGATACATGGTGAGCTGTTTGTAGCATCACTTTGGGGTATTGTGGGCAAATAGATCAGACAAATCCAGAGCAGATGTCTGGACCTCGGGGGCCCAGAAGTTGCCAGAGGAAATGGCTTGATGACATTTTTTGACAATTTCAGTTTATGGTCCCTCACTGGAAATTGCTGGTGTTAGTTGCAGAAAGCAGCCTGATTGCCACCACTCTAACCAGATATTGTTTTATAGTATGAATCATTTTATTCCCCTATGTTGTACTTTTGTTTCCATTCATGCCTAGGGTCAAAATTTTGCTTCAGTGTTGACAGGAGTGTTTCCAAGCCTGAATTTTGCTGTTTCTTATTCTTATTCTGATCATGTGGGGGGAAAATCTTTAGATTGAGGACAGTACCGAGGAGAAAAAAAACATACATGCTTTTCTATAGAGGAATGCGATAACGATGTTTTTCTGCTATTGTTGATACGGAAAATGTAAATAACTTACTTGTAACTGACATTTTGTCTTAAATGTCACTTTTGTGCTCCTGCAAAACTAGAAAATGATTTAATTTTAAAAGACAACCAGTATTAACAATAACCAATAGCTTCATTGCTGGAGGGTTGTTTATTTGTGTTTTACTCTCCATCAAAATGTCTTTTTAGCCTCTTTTGTTCTCTTTGTGCACAAGTTGAATAATATTAACAGAGGGTAATGAACTCAAAAGTTAAAAAAAGAAAATTTTAAACAGCACAGTCAGCATTCAACCTGAGATAGAGGCAAAACAGATTGCAATCCTGTGTATGGATATTGGAAGAAAAAGGACTGATAAATTAGATTCATGAGGAGAACAAAAGTTCTTATACCAGAATAGTGATCTCCTGTATTGGATATGTACCTGTATTATGCAGAAAATATACAGCAAGGCACATTGCAAATATTGAATGCTTCAAATATAAATGAAAACATTGGAATTGATTTGAGCTGATTCCAAACTCAAACTGATTTGGATGCTTCCCACATTCTGCTTTAATATTATGAATATTCAGACTAAATCAGGACCAGTGCAGAACAGGACTGATATTTTATTCAAATTACATTAATCTTGAGATTGGATTCAGATATTTGTATCAAACTGGCTTGATTTTTCCGAAATGAGTATTCAGATTAATTAGGCTTCAGTTTGGCAACCTGTAAAACACAGTATTCTACAATCCAGATTCCCTCAGATTTGTTGAACACTGGTCATTTTGGAAGCTGTGACCCAATATATAATTGGAGGTTAGAGAAAACTGGTTAAAATCATTTTAAAGCATACATAGTTTAACAATATTAGTTTCTCAGACATGCATCAAAATACTGGATTTCAAATTATGTGACTAAAATTGACTTTCTTAAAATGTTGACATTCAGAGATTATAAACTGAAGTCAGGTTTTTTTAAAGGAATTATGGTTTGCACTGCACACACATGTGTGGTAAGAGACTAGGTGTGGTACAATAGTTCAGCTGTTGAACTAGGACCATGGAAACTATGTGTCTTTCAGCCAATCATTTTCTCAAATCAAACTGTGGTCCTTAGATCATACAGTAAAGAGATTCTCTAGCTGAGAAGTGTCGTCTTCTCTATGAAATGTTTGGTTTTATATTATTTTTCCCAACTTAAATTAAGTGCATGATGTGAAGGTATGATTATATCCCTCAGGTATTATATTGTATCTAAAGTTAAATATTAAGAATAACAAAGGTCATAATTATACTTCTTTTGTGTGGATGTATGCTTTGATAAATATACCCATTTATGACATCTAATTAAATCTGCCCTTTTTAGCTGTTTCTTGGAAGTTTCACAGTAGAGTACCTATGGGATTACTTTGGTATTCAAGTCTGCTGATCTTCTCAAGAAATTCTACAAAATTGATGAGGATGAGGCAGGACTTTGCTTTGCTAGATCTATTTTCATTCTTTCTCATTAATGCTTGTTCTGCTATTTTTTTTCAGGCATTTGAAATCAAATGAGTTCTACCCATTTACAGATGTCAGATGTTAAACCCATGAGCTTATCATTTCCTTTTGTCTTAGATTCTTTGTTATTAAACTAGTTTGAATTGGCTTTCTTCCCCATTATGGGACAAGTTTATTGAGGCTGAATATTTTAATAGAATAACATTCTCACCTTTGAATTCCTCAACTGTCTCATTACTGTCTAGATTTGGTAGTATTTAATTTTAAGTCTATTGACTGAGGAACTTCCTTCTTACTTCTCTTTGAATTTTAAGAGACATTTTTTTAATTTACTACACAAAGTAATTCCATTATCTTTATTGCAAATGGAATACATTTATAGCTGGGAGGTTTTTTTCTTTTCTTAACTGTATTAGTATTCACTATATATCTTCTATTACATACTTGGTGCTGACAGCTGCTGACCTCAGATGACAATGGATAAATGTTTATGACAAACATCAATGGCTGAATGTGTTACTTATACCTCCCATCTAAATGAAATGAATTAAGTACAATTTATCTGACATGTTTTTTGAAATAGGCTGAACCCTACAGAAATAACATAGTGAATCTGCTTGCCTCATAAATTGTTGAAACTGAAATTGAACCAAGACATGGCTGTATAATGATTTGGGGCATATTGCAGGCTTTACAAAAGAAGTCTAATATTCAGGTACCAAGGATGGCTGTGCAATTTTGCAGGTTTACCCTTAGCTAGATTGGCCAACTGCTTTGATCTACAAGTTTTAAAAGAGGCTGAAAAATGGAATTTCTCTGTTGAATTTATATACCAAGCCCTATATGTCAACTGTACATTATTACATGGTCTCCAGTTTTGTCACCAGTATATATTTGATGGAAGTTGACTCATATCCAGGTATAGATAATTTTTTTTTAGAGGCAGTGACCTCCCCTTCAAATCAGTACAGGCTTTAGATATGTTTTTCTAACATGTGGAAATACAGACATGATTTTTATATGTAAAGTAGAATGAAGTTGGGGATATTTTCTTCCTTAAAATCTTAAATGCCCCCAAAATGAAAGATTATTCATTAATGGAAAGAAGTAGGATAGCCCTTCAGATATTTGAAAACTATAACTTTCTTATTCAGAAACACAAACTACCAAGCAGAGAGAGAAGCATCAATCAAGAATATAAGTATAGTTTGAAAGGATGGCTAGACTAGGAATATTTGGTGGGTAAAAGTTACTTCCTGCTCAAACATCAGCATCCAGGTTACTGGAGTTGAAAAAAATATCAATCAATTTTAAAAACCAAGAAAAGAGAAGCTTTAATGAAATGGAGGCAAGAGTTAATCATTGCACTGCAGCCCAAGATGAATATTCCACCATTTTATGGCATATGATACCAGGTCAGATTAATCATACCACCCAGGGGTGGTATTTACTTACCTTCCCTACATGTTTGCAAATGTGAGCATGCCAGCTCCGCACATACGCAAAATCTTTAACACATGCACTTTTTACTCAAAAAGGGCCTAAATGGGATGCCATAGAGCCTGGGCAGAGGGGCAGGGCCATGTGTGATTTCCGCTACCAGTTCAGGCAAACTGGTCCGAACTGGTAGAATACCACCTCTAATACCACCTAACAAGTCAAATCCCTGTAGAAGGCTATGAAGCCCACTTTTCAACTTTATATGATGCAGAGGATCTCTTGATCTCACATACTGAAATAATGGTATTTTTTTTTCAAACTGCCACCCATCAAAAACAAAATGGCATTCCACAAAACACTCTGATAAAAAAAATTTGCACATGTGATTTAATTCTACTTCAAAGTTTATGTCACTATCAGACAGCCATCAAACACTTAACCCATTCATTCCAGCTGTTTTCATTCCTGGAAGAAAACTGAGGGGGGGGGATCAGTGAAGGAGGGGAATTGAAAAAGTCAACTGAAGGCTGTGACCATGTGATGGATGCATCTGCCTCCTTTTATAGGGGTGACACAGCAAAAAAGCTACAGGATTTCTATCACATGATTCCAACTATCATCATGACTTTTTAAATCTCTCTGCAAGAAAGACTGGATTCTCCATCTCCATAAAGTGGCCAACGATCTGTTGAATTGCTTAGGAAGAATCTATATACATTTCCGCTGATTCATCAAATCAGACTTAACATTTGCTTTGAAAGGCTGATTTATCAAATCATCTTTGACACAAACAATCCTTTTGTAACTTTGCATGCTCCTGGTGCTTATTTTACATTTGGATTAGAGTGCAGAATAGAGAAAGTGGCAAGTGGAAAAAGTATAACAGTCTTCTGAATATGTCTCAACTTTTTTTACATTTTCCCCTATGACTAGAAGAGAGGAAACTAGATAGAAAATTTATTGGTAGAAAAGCAGAAGAAAGAGATGGGTCTAGATTTTTGACAAACCACCATAACTTGTTTATAAATCAGTGTATTGTGTGATGCCAGAAAACTGGATTAATTCAATGAACCATGATAAGTTAATAATAGTTAGTGTGTTGTGTCTTGTTATAAACCATGATTTATGAAATTACCTCAGTGTTCTTTCTTTAGTTTTAAAAAATGTAATAGTTTACAAAGAATAAAAAAACAGAAATAAGTAGGAAACACAAAAAGAAAATACAAAAAATATACAAAATAAAATAAAGGCAAAAAAAATAAATAAAAAAAATCCAAAATACCATAACACTAAATGCATGTGCATATTAAATATATCTGTTTTCAGTATTATTAAAGATATTAAAATCAAGTTGATATTCAGTAACTAAAAACAATATTAAAATATGAATCATAGGTTCAAATAAAGAATTAAGGCTTCTGTCTAATGTAAGAATTCTGTCATTCTTTAATGAATAGGCCAATATATTAAAGCCTTATGTTAAGTGAAATCCAAAGTTTGGATGCAGTATGGTTCTGATGTCCAATTTGAATTAAATTCCATTCTTCAATATAAAGTTATTTTTCATATTGATGCATACTTGATGCATACAAGTTTAATTTGCCACTGATCTATAGAGGAAATTCAATTCTAAGTGATTTTTAGCAATAGCCAAGAAGTTACAATAGGAAAAACAACTAGATTTACTTTGTGAGAATATTTGGCTGAATTTTCACAATATCTTGAGCTATCACTGGATTGGGTTGTCACAATACAGCAAACTACAGGTAATCATCAATTTATAATCATTCATTTAGTGACCGTTTAATGTTACAATGACAATGAAAACATGACTTACAACTGTTTTTCACACAACCATTGTAGCATCTCCATGATTATGTGATCAAAATTTGGATGCTGGCAACTGGTTCATATTTATTATGATTTCATAGAATACACATTTTGACTACGTAGCAATGGACTTTTCCCATTATTTCAAACTGAATAACTGAGAAATGTTATTATGCAGGAAATGATAAAATAGATACAATGAAAAGAGTCCTGTTAGAAGATATAGTGATTCTAAAACATTGTCTCTTCTATGCAGCAGATTTACTGCTATAAATTCAAATAAGTCAAAAGAAAGATGCTAATAGTTGAAAAAAAGATTCTATTTAATTCAGTAATTGTATTTAATTCAGTAATTATAAAAAAAATAGGTAGAACTTGTTTTCATAAAACTTATTGCCTAAAATTTCATAGTATACTAGTTCCGTCAAGAAATCTTGAATATGAATGTGTATTCATATGTCTCAGGGTCATGTGATCACCTTTTGCGATCTTATGACAAGTAAAGTCAATGGGGAAGCCAGATTCACTTAACAATCATATTAGTAACTTAACAACTTCAGTGATTTCCTTAACAATTGTGGCAAGAAAGGTTGTAAAATGGAGCAAAACTCACTTAACAATTGTTTCACTTAGCAACAGAAATTTTGAATTCAATTGTGGTAGTAAGTCAATCACTATCTGTGTTTGGTTAATTATTATGCTTGAAAGATTTCCCTGAATTCAGTCTGTATTTCTTCTGCGGTGATGTTCCTTCCAACCTCCATTAGCCTCGTTCCATATTTTGTTTCCAGATATCTTTGACCATTTGTTATAAGATTGATAGCTCTATAAATGCTGCATAGTGAAAAATATTTAAATGTTATAAATAAATAAAGATATGACTGTCAGAACATTCTTGACTCAATCTGGCCTTACTCTGTATAATTTTTTGATTTATTTCTTGACTCCTCTGAATTGTACCTTGAAGCTGGTTTTTCTCAATTTCTTCTCTGGCTGCAAAGACAATCAAGCAGGTTTATGTCCTTGCTTCTGACAACTGTTCTCAGCTGCAGAATCATCACTTTTTAAATGTTAACTGCTACCCAAGAATGGAAATAGCCAGAGAAAAATAAGCACCACCATTGCCAACAAGCAATTCTTTGATAGTACCCCCAACCCCATCCTCAATCTTTGTGCAATGGAGCAAGATGCCAACATTTTTAATATGTTGCCTTAAGCAGCTTGTGCAGATAGTGAAGGAGAGAGACTGCAAGAAATCATGAAGCATTGTCATTGTTTATTTTAGTTGGGTTGTTGATTTAGCAAAGTTCACCCTTGACCCTCAGAGCCAATAGAAGCAGTGGGATGCCCATCTCAGGAGCTGGTAATCTTTTGTCATGGCATGCAGCAACACTGCAGTGAGCTGAAAGCACTTACCCTTTTAATGTCTCTACAGCATAGTACTAATTTTTCTTCTTGCTGATGCTTTTCAGGTAAGCCAAGCCGTGGAGCCAAATAGCCAGGTTCCAAAGAGCTGGAAAGCCTTTGCCAAACAATAGGGGTATTGAAGTCTGCCCAAATATATCAGGTGCTATGACTGGCCCTGAAAATGATAATGTGTATTCTTTTTTTTAAAAAAAAAGCAAATTGAAAAGATTTTGGATATTGCCTGGGTAGAGAACTTCCTAGAGAAATTTAGATTAAATACTGACTTTGAAAGTGCAGAATATAAAGGGGAACATAAAATATGTACACATATCTTCGCGAAGAAAAATGTACTTTTCAGAATTGTGTGTGATCTTTGTTGATTGGATCTATATTCAATTGGATTCTTAAATGCCATTGCATTTGCCTCAATTTAAAGTACCTTTTCTCCAAGAACTCAATGCTGTATCAATATATATTGCCCAATTAGATGCTTTCATCTTTCGTGTCTCCACGGATGCCTGTGCTAGTGCCTCCTTGTTTATTTTCCCCTTCCAAAACAAATTTGTGCGGTTGGACTTGAGAGACGGCAGCTTGTCCAAAGTCATCCCATGAGTTTATGTGATTGAGGATTGAGTTGTCCAGTACCTCCTATATATGAAAAAAATTCAACCATGCTACAAACTTCCATATGTGAAAGAAAACTGCACAAATGCAATTTTAATAGAAAAATACTTCACCAAAATGTCCTTGCTAAATAAGGAAAAGGTAAATTTATATGGCGTAGAAAAGGAGAAAACACAACTGAAGAAGACATGAGGACTCTATAAATGCCTTCATAGTAACAATATATAAATGTTAGCACTATCAAATCATCCAAAAGTTGCAATGGAAGAGACTACAGAACCTATTGAAAATTGTTACAAATCAAGTGATAGCTCTAAATTTGATGATTACGGAGTGTTCAAAATTCTGACATTCTTTGTAGTCAAGACAGATTCATTTGTCCTTTTTTTAGTTGTAGCTTCTTTGACTTTGTGAACAGAAGATAGGACCATATATAATGAAACCTTCTTCTTAATATAAAATGGCTCCTTATCTTGTAAAAACACAGCCTGGGATTGGAATATGCATAGGGGGATTCATACTGAAGTGGGCGATAGCTGCAATTCCCATTTTATTTTCTTTCCCTATAAAAGTCAGAGATAGGAGTTTAGTGCAAAGAGGCTTGTTTCAAAGAAATTCAAAAGGAGCTAATTTAAAGTAGCACATACTTAAAACATTGCATTATGCCAAGCAATTTATACCGAGTATAGCAAAATGAAGGGAAAGTGAAGAGGAAAAAAAAGGGTGATTTCCCAGGATGAGATAAACTCTTTGCAAACCTCATGTTTCAAATTGTGGCATGATAAATTGCTTCAAGTCAGCACTAGCACTTATTTATTTATTTAAGTTCTATCCTGGTATAAATTGGCTTGCAGAACACACCCTTCACCATTTTTTACCTTCACAGCCACAACCTTGTAAGCAGAGTTCATAGGGTGGCAGACAATAAATTCAAGGTGGCAGTCACTACTGTGGGATTATGGCTGCTCTCTTGTTTTATGCACACACACACTGCTGCTGGTAGATTATATTGGGTTGCGTGAAGTTGACCATCTTGCATATAGCCAGTGAATTTTCATACTTTGTTATATATGTGTTTTCATTGTGATGTTATCAGTGGTGGGATTCAATTTTTTTTACTACTGGTTCTGTGAGCATGGCTTGGTGGGTGTGTCTTGATGGGCATGGCAGGGGAAGGATACTGTAACATCTCCATTCCCTCCTGATCTGCTGGGACTCGGGAGGCAGAGAATAGATTAGGGTGGGACCAGTCAGAGGTGGTATTTACTGGTTCTCCGAACTACTCAAAATTTCCACTACTGGTTCTCTAGAAATGGTCAGAATCTGCTGAATACCACCTCTGGATGTTGTGTATAAATACTAAAAAGGAAGGGGAAGGAAGGAAAAAACCTTTACAATACTTTCAAATAAGTATTTGATTTCTGATCTCCTTCTTTGTACTCCAACCAATTTACATTATAGATACTAAAAAGGGAATAAAAATGAAAAAGAAACCCTTGCTAAAATTGTATAGTCACTTATTTCAATTCTGACTTCACTTCCATAGTTGAAATTACATTTGATTGTGGATCACTATGGGCAACCTTCATTGCCTCACGTTCTTGGCAACTCCTTGAGCCTCACAGGAAGAGAAGCCCAGACACCTGTATAAAGTGGACAAAGCAGTGGTGAGATTCAGCCAGTTCACACCTATTCAGAAGAACCAGTTGTTAACTTTCTAAGCAGTTCAGAGTTGGAACTCTTAGTTGTTGGAAGAAATATCATTTTGTTTTTTTTCCACTTTACAGGACTAATTCTGTAAGGAAGCCAGGAAGGAAACATTCTGGTGTTGTTTCTAGCCTAATCTTTATTGCCCTGCTTACAGAAACTGCCTCTCCAGTTAACTCTTATTACATTGTAGCAGCTAAGGCGAAGCACCCATCAACATGAATGACATTGAATTCTCCATGCCCACCCAGTCATATGACTACTGAGCCCCGCCTACCCAGCTGATCCATTAGGGCAGAGAACCAGTTGGTAAATTATTTGAATCCCATTACTGGGCCAGATCCCTAAGTTATCTCTCTCTAATGGTTCATGATAGAACAGCTGAGGGCTGTTAAAAAGGTGAATAGTTTGCCACCATCCTGAATTGAATAGAGAGCTGTCATTTCTTCCTGCTATGACTGCTAGTAAAAAAACTACTGGAGAGGGATTGCGTGGATAAAGAATGCAGCTCTTCTCCTGTAAGGAAAACTTCTAAATTCTTCTTAGAAAAAGCTCTTATAGGTTCCACGGCATTATTTTTTATTCTTTTTAAAAAAAGTGTTATTAAGTTTCATTATAAGATGAAAAATAGAAAAAACAAAAGTCAGAATAGTAAGAGAAAAAGAATAGTACAAAGAGAGAAAGAAAAATGGTGATTCTGATTTTTCACAGTGCAGTAGAATGCAAAAATAATAGCAGTAGCATTTAGATTTATATACTACTTCACACTGCTTTATAGCCCTCTCTAAGCGGTTTGCAGAGTCAGCATATTGTCCCCAACAATCTGGGTCCTCATTTTACTGACCTTGGAAGGATGGAAGACTGAGTCAACTTTGAGCCTGGTGAGATTGCAGTCAGACAGCAGTCAGCAGAAGTATCCTGCAGTACTGCATTCTAATCACTGCACCAACTTTTTTGCTTTTCATTATGCAACAATTCAAACCATTGCTAAATAGTGGAATCATGGTACCCATCATTAATTGGTTCCTGAAGGTTCAATAACTACCAAAATTGATAAATACCAAACAGTTATTTTCCCTTAAGGAATAATATAGTGTCACAAGACAGCCAACATCAACAAGTTTTAGCTTAAATACCAAACAAATGATGAGTACTGGGACAAAAATTTTGTATCAAAATGCATTGAATACCAAATTCGATGAGTTTTTAAGCAATTGAATACCAAACTGTAATTACAAAATCATTCTAATAATCAAAGCCACAAATCAAAGTTTCCTTCTTTTTATTTTTGAGCAAAAAATCCAGAAAGTTTCCAAATAGCAATAAAACTAAATATTTTCTCTTTAATTAAATGCATCAATGTTGCCATCTCTGCTCACTCCATCACCTTTACCACCCATTCTTCCATTGTGGGAACCACAACATTATTTTTAAATGTGAGACTGAAAATGTAACATGGACAAAGGTGCATCTTTATTTAGATGTTGGTGGCTATACATTTAGTGTTTGAATCTTTTAATGTTTTAATTAATTGCCTTGCAGCAAGATAGGTGGCAAACAAATTTAATGTTAGCTTTATTTAGAAAAATCTGTTGTTTATTTCTATAAACTCCAAAGATATTGATGCAAGGAATTGCTAAAAACAATTTCAATATTTTGGAGTGAAAAAATATTTAGTTTTTCATGGCTAGATAATCTGCAAATTTTCCTGCAATTTTGATTTGCTGCTTGTGTTTCCATCCAGAGTCCCAACTATGGATGAAGGGATTAATTAGATGTACAAAGAGGAGAGAACTGCATTGCGCTTTTACTTTGGGAGTGGGGTATCACATTTGCATGGTTACCTTTAATAGCTGACGGTAATGAAGGATTACCAGCCATTTTAGCTGAAACTGCCAATAATAATGAAGGATTACAGGAAGCTGGAAGACAGATATGACTGAGAACAGATTAGGGCTCTGGAGGAACAAAAAAGAGAATAAAAACCCATCAAGGATACAATGAGAAAGAATGGGATGAATGTCTATCTCTTATTTTCACTTTTCCAGAAAGGATGAATCTGACTCTAAAAATGTAGATTTCTATGTAAGGGTTCCAACAGAGATGAATGACTGGGGATTCAGGAAGAATCTGAATCTGAGTGTCTTCTGTTGCCTCCCACAATTTGATGCCCGAAGCAGTTTCTTCACTGCCTAATAATTGTGTTGATCTTGAACACAATCATGGTTTGAAATTCAAGCTTCTAACTTTTCCATAAATAACAAGGGGAATATTTGGGCAACTAGCCAAGAAAGCCAGCTGCTAATTTGGATTTTCCTACAGCCCAAATCAAGCTAATGGAACAGTTTTAAGCATCTCATCCACAAAGTAGGATCTATTAATTTTAGTGAGGTTTATCACCAAGCAAGATATGGAAATAAACAAAACACCTTTATAAAAGGAATAGTAAAGAAGATATATTCGTACTTGGATCTAATTTAATAAGATTGTCTTTGTGTTTTGATAACATTTTTTAAAGACCTGGTGGGATTATAGGGACAGCTTCATTTCATTTCTTCAAAATAACATTTCATTGTGGCTAGATAACTGTTAAATTATAACTCCCTTTGCTCCAATGTCTTGTACCTGGAGTTTGCCTGGGAGAAATGTAAAAACAAATTTGCTAAATGCATATAAAATATAGTCATACATATGTAACTGCATTGCAAATATATAACACTAGGGCTTAGTAAATTACATTTGAAGGAACCCTACCATGGGCAACAGCTTTCCTTATTCAACTGTGAATAGTGTTTTTGACTGAAGATCATGCAAACATTCAGTATGAATTTACAGAGAGCTTAATATAGCATTGAAAAGCTTGTATGGACTGAAATGTTGTCCAGATAAGGATATCAAAGGAAAACAAATAACCACACATTTCTTCTCAAGCAGTGTGACATCTGTTGCCTAATTCCCTCTTGGATCTTGCCATTTATTTTTTCTTTCTTTTTGTGCAGAAACAAATGTCATATTCATTTCATTAGCTGACAAAAGGAAAAAGTGAGTATTTGGACCAAAAATAAAAGAAAATAAAGGCCGAGGTCTGTGTTTGTAACAGCATTACTGAAAATTAAGGAGTCGTCTCAAGTTATTGATAATAACACAACAAGGAAATATACCGTATGCCTTGCCATAAAAATGACACAACCCACAAAAATGGCATCTACTGTGACTTGGATAGGCTCAAAACATTTCTCAGCTTAAATACAGGGAACAAAAATGTTGATATCTGGAACTATCACCTGAAAATGAATGTATCTGCAAAGATGTGCATAACAATGAATATTTTGTAAACTTACATTAAGAAAAGCATACAGGAAGGGCATTGGCATATAATTTTCTTTTCCCCTTTCCTTTTTTCTCTTTTTTTGGAGTGGGGAAGGATAATTAATTCTTGTTAAATTTGCTTATTCCTTTAATTAGCGTATGTGTCAGGGTTGGGTTCCTGCTGGTTCTAACCGGTTCGGTAGAAGAGGTTCGTCAAATCTACCGTACTGGTTAGAAGAGGTTCCACCGGTGGACCCGGAAGTAAGTTTCGGAATGCCTGCCCCGGCCCTGTTCCTCGCTCACCCCGCCTGTTCTGTTGCAGCTCGCTCGCTCCCCCGCCCATCCGTATGAAACTAGCTCAGCCCACCACTCACTGATTGGCTGGAGTCCAGCCAATCAGTGAGCAAGCTGGAGTCGACTGGCCCACCTCTAACACCCATTTAAAAGTGCGATGCCAATAGTCAACATTCCTTTTTCGAAAAGAGTCTTTCTCTTTTGAAAAGAGTCTTTTTCGTTCCCGAGCAGATGTCGCATCGCGCTTGCTGATCAGGTCCTCCCTTTGCTTCGCTTCACTTTGCCTTCCAGCAGCTTGCTGCTTCCCTCAGGTAAGCAACTAAGCATGAGGGGGGGTGGCAGTGGTGGTGGGAGGCTAGTGTATGCCAGCTCGTGGCTTTTGCAAAAAGCTGCAGGCTGGCATACACCACATGGCCGAAAAGGGCATGGCGGTGGTGGTGTGAAGCTAGCATATGTCAGCCTGCAGCTGAAAGGGGGCGAGCGGCAGCAGTGGCGGTAGCAAGAGACTAGCATATGCCAGCTTGCAGCTTTCATGAGGGAAGGCCTTCAGGTCTTCCCTTGTGAAAGCTGCGGGCTGGTGTATGTTGTGTGGCTGAAAGGGGTGTGCGGCGACGGCAGCGGGAGGCTGGTGTGTGCCACGTGGTTGAAAGGTGTGCAGCGGTGGCAGCGGTGGGAAGCTAGCATATGCCAGCCTGCGTCTTTCATGTGGCCTTCCCTCGTGAAAGCCGTGGGCTGGCATATGCTGCATGGCTGAAAGGGGGTGGGTGGCAGTGGCAGCGGGAGGCTAGCATATGGCAGCTCACGGTTTTTGCTAGGGAAGGCCTTCAGGTCTTCTCTCGCGAAAACCTTGGGCTGGCGTATTCCACGTGGCTGAAAGGGGGTGGATGACAGTGGTAGCAGGAGCCTAGTGTATTCCAGCCTGTGGCCAAAAGCGGGTGGCCGGTGGTGGGAGGCTAGTGTACACCACTTCAGGCCTTCCCTTGAGAAAACCATGGCTGGCGTATGCCATGTGGCCAAAAGGGGGTTTCCTGATTCCCCCCCCACAGTCACCAGTCTCACCAGGCTGGCTAAGCCTTCCAGGCGGCGGGCCTAGTTGACCCAGTTGTCCCTTGTCCCTTCTGTCCAGCTTACCTACTGCCTCATCGCCTGCCTGCTCCCTGCTGCATCCATCGCATCAGAGAGCTGCTGATTCTGCCTGCTGGTAAGTGACCTGTTTTTTTTATTTTATGCTTTTAATGTTTTTTTAAAGAATATTTTATTTATTATGTATAGAATTTTTTAAAATCGTTTTATTTAAAATTATTGAGTATAGATTTTTTAAAAAGTTTATTTTAATTTATTGTTGATAAAATCTTATTAAAATTGTCTTAGACTATTTAAAAGAAGATTCTATCAACAATAAATTAAAATAAACCATTTAAAAAAATTCTATACTCAATACTTTTAAATGTATTTTGTATAGAATTGTTTGAAATTGTTTTATTTAAAAGTATTGAGTATAGAATTTTTTAAAATGGTTTATTTTAATTTATTGCGTGTGGAATACTTTAAAATGGTTTTATTTTAAATTATTGTTGGTAGAATCTTTTTAAAAATTGTCTTAGACTATTTAAAAAATATTCTATCAACAGTAAATTACTTTTAAATTAAATGATTTATCCACAATACATTTAAAAGTATTGTGGATAGAATATTCAAAATGGTTTATTTTAATTTATTGTGTATAGAATATTTTTAATGGTGTTTAAGGATTTTTATTATTATTTATAGAATATCTTTTTAAAATATTTTTAGGGAATTTTTATTTATTTATTGTTTATAGAATATGTTTATTACAAGAAATGTTATTCCTTTTTGCAAATGTTTTATTTGTGATGCAATATGTTGCTTTTAAGTGTGCAGGTTGGTGCATGGCTTATGCGTCTCAAAGTGGCTGCTTTTCTATGGGCAGGTCAGGTCGGCGCAAGGCAGCTTTGCCAGATTTTCTGTTTCTGTGTGATACCTGGTTGTTTAGGTAATTGTGGTTCCTGGTTCTGTGAGCTTCCTGGCACTGTTCTTTATAATTTCCCACAATGCCTTGATGGTTTTTATTCCAGTGGCTTTGTCTTTTCTGTCCTTAGGGTTAGGGGAAAAAAACTGGTTTCATCTGTAGTCTTTTTGGGGGGGGGGGTTTGTTATTTTTTGGTGTTTTCCTGGCACTGTTATAGTTTGTGTGTGTGGATGTGTAATGTCCCACAGTTATCTACACATTAATAATGATCAAGTACTAATAATATTTCCTTATACATTTTAGTGACCTTTCCTTACCTAATTGGTGTTTTCTTTCATACTTTTGGATTTCTAATTTCTGTTTCTGTTAGTTAACAATTGATAAAACAAATCTCATGTGAAAAAGTATTTGAAGCCTTCTTGATTTTAATTGTCAATTTATTCATTCCTGCACATTCTAATATTTATTTATTTTAATATCTTTTTCCCCACTGTTCTGCAAACACAATTCCAGCAGCTGTTAACATGTGTAAAATTAAATATGTATTGTATTTACTTTGAAATGCCCAACCAAATATTTCTAGTTTTAAATCCATATCTTGCTTTATCATTGCTTCTAATCTGACACCACTAACTCTTGAATAGCTACTTGGTCTGTCCTAAGTACTGAACCTAATTCATATATTCCTGTTTTTTTGAACTGAGGAATAAATTTCAGAAAAAGAAATTTGTATTGCTCTGTGAATCTACCTATGACATTCATTCTTGATCTTAATCTTTCCTGTTTGTTGGGGGACATCCTTCCTGAAAAGACTGTACATTGTTGGGTGAAAACAGAGGTCCCTTCTGTTACCTGTAGTGTAGTCCTCAGCTTACAACCACAATCGTGTCCAATATTGTTTTATTTCTTCTGCAGTTAGTATTATTTAACAGGATGAAGAGGCAATAGAGTATGACCGCTAGGACAGTCATCTTTCCTATGTAAATAGCTGTTTTATTGCTTTGTGTGCTTGTTTCATCCTTAATATAGTAGTGCAAGCAATTAAAGTCTTCCTTTCTGTATCTCTTTTTGCAGGCTGTTCATTGGAGCAAGGTGGTCAATGGGTGACTTCAACACACAAAAGGACAGTAATCTTCCTTTTCTATTATTTTGTGTGCTGGTTTCATCCTAATGCAGTGCATGCAATGAAAGAGTTCATTTCTGTGTCTCTTCTTTGTGCAGGCCATTCATTGGAGTCAGTGATATTGAAGATTGGCAAGGACAATCATCTTCCTTCTGAATTCAGTGACATCGTCTTGGCCACTCCCATCCAGTCACATGACTGCTAAGCCGCTCCCACCCAATCACATGACTGGCAAGCCACTCCCACCCAGTTCTGGCAGGCACTACTGCTGGTTTGCTTGTGTGCACACTGCGCATGCATGCACAGTGCAATTAAAATTGTTCTGTGCAGAATTGAAAAACAAGATGGCGGTGTTTATGGCACTGCCCGAGGATCCAGTTTGAGGGCTTAGCAGGCCTGGATTGGCAAGGACAGTCATCTTTCTTCTGTAAGTAGCTCTTTTATTGTTTTGTGTACTTATTTTAACCTTATTTAAGTAGTAAGTACACAAAATAATAAATTTCCCTTTTTATATCTTTTTGCAGATCATCCATTGGGGCAAAGAATTCAGTGACATCGTCTTGGCCACTCCCACCTGGACACATGACTGCCAAGCCACTGCCATCCAGTCACATGACTGCCAAGCCACTCCCACCCAATCACATGGCCGGCAAGCCACTCCCACAAAGTAGGCCACATCTACAGAAGAGGTTCCAAATTTTTGGAAACCCACCATTGATATGTATGTACAGTACATTAACCAGATGTGGGTTGCTGCCGGTTCAGCCGAGATCAGGCAAACTAGTAGTAGCGGTGGCAGGAGGCTCTGCCCCACTGCCCAGACACTTTTGTGCATGTGCAGGTGTCACGTGCCCCCCAAATGGTAAAAAAATTAGCAACCCACCTCTGACATTAACATACATGTATATTATATATGTGTATATATTATACAATATGTTATTTTATATATATATATATATATATATATATATATATATATATCGCAATCAAACAATGCATATTATATCCACATACCCACACACAAAGTAACAATTCAAAAAAAACTTTAATATTACTTTAGTACTAAGTAATTATTATTTAATAAGTTTTCTTTAGGTAGATAGTGTGGGAAGAAATATCCATATGGTTCAGTTCCAAGCTGGAAGAAAGACACCGGAAACATGAAGGCTGATTGGAAAGATAGTTTATTGATGAAGCAGAACCGCATGGGTTTGTGGTTCTGGGCAGCTGACAAAATGGAGTTGAGAGTGGGTGGCTTTTATACCCTTTGTGTGGCAGCCATGAAGATCCAAAGAAAAAGATGGCCTCCAGGGCTGAGAGTTTTGGGCTTTGTATTTGAGCTTCCAGATTCCTATGAGGTTTTGTAGGGTTTATATAGGGGTCATAGCTGGCTCTATAAGTAAAAGAGAAAATGGAAATCCTAGGTGTTTGTGTGAGCTAATTTTGTCAACCTTTTGTTTGTTGATTATCTGAGTTTTTTAGAGACCTAGCCTTTTTGAATGGATCACCAAATCTGAATTTCTAAAAGCTGGCCTCTTTAGTTTCTGCTTGGGCCAGGGAAACTGGGGGTGGTTTCTGAATAGGCCCAATCTTTCTTAATGGGCACAAAATATCTGCTGTGGGCTATTAAGAAAGACTGGATCTGCTTTCTGTCTTTAAAAAGACATGTATCTCCATTTGTCATCTAGGGAAATATAATATTCTGTAATGTTTAATATCCCCCAAAATATTTCTGGGGGTGAGTGGTAACTTTCTACAATAGCATCATGTGAGCTCACTCATCTGATCAATAAAATATTTGGCATTTCTGTAATGATGAACTGTTATAAACAGAATTACGGGAGCAGTGGAAGGATTACTAGAAGAAGACTGAGAGTAAGTGGATTTTACCAGGATCAGGAAATCAGAAGGACAGATAGAAGAATGTTAAGCAGATGTTTATACAAATGTATAGTTGTCCTTGAGACAGTCATCCTTGAGGCATTTAAAATCAGTTTTTCCTCAGTAGCAAATATACTATACCATGGGAGGACATATCCTTCTGCAAATCTTTTTTTCCATTGGCGGGATCCTGAAGTGGAGAACAGCATGTAGGATGGCTTTATGTATATATCTATTTGTTTAAGGAGATATGTCAATCAGGCTCCTACTTAACTGCTTTATTTGTGCCCAATACTTATTTAATATTATAATGTGCCAAATATATATTTAAAAACCTCACAGTTGCTGGAAGCTCAGAGGCTCCCCCCCCCATTGAGTAGTGTAGCTGCTATGGTGATGGAAAAATTGGGATGATAGTCAGAAAGACATTGGCGGAGTACTTGGGGTAAATTTGATCAAAGACAGATTTGAGCTTTTTGAAAACCTTTCTAACTTCACTGCATGTGTACAAAATTATCCGAAGGATAGTTTATTAGATCAGGAATAAAAAAGGAAGACCAGCTGTGAAGAAGCGGAAAAAAATTAGTACCACAAAGTGGTCCTAAAAGCGAGAGTGGGGGAAAGACACTGCATACAGAGGTGTTTGGAAAGGAGGATGCATGGCATGCAAATGATGAAACAGGCTTTGAGATACTGTGAAAGGGGCTCTGCACCTTTCATACCTCCATCATGATGTCACATGCCTATAGGTAACAGGTGGAGTTTATTTATTTATTAATTATTTAGTAAATTTATAGGCTGCCCATCTCAGACATACTGTATGACTCTAAGTGGTTTACAATTAAAACAGAATAACAGCATATCAGAATAACAGAGTCGAAAGGGAAGTTGGAGATGTTCTATTTGAACATAGTATCCCATTCCTGACAAGTGGCTGTCCAATCTCTTTTTAAAAGCCTTCAGTGTTGGAACATCCATGATTTCTGAAATCAAGTAGTTGGTTGCTTAATTGTTCTCACTAGGGGTGGGTTCTGGCAGGCACTACTGCTGGTTTGCTTGTGTGCGCACTGCGCACGCATGCACAGTGCAATTAAAATTGTTCTGTGCAGAACTGAAAAACAAGATGGCGGTGTTTATGGCACTGCCCAGGGAACCGGTTTGAGGGCTTAACAGGCCTGTATGTCTGCTGGTTCCAGCGACCCAGGCCACCAAACCACTACCGGTTTGTTTGAACCAGGCTGAACCGGTAGGAACCCACCACTGGTTCTCACTATTGGGAAATTTGTCTTTAGTTCTAGGTTGCTTCTCTCCTTGATTAGTTTCCATCCATTGCTTCTTGTCCTGCCTTCAGATACTTTGGAGAATAGCTTGACTCCCTCTTCTTTGTGGTGGCCCCTTAAATATTGGAACACAGCTATCATGCCACTATTTTCATGTCAACAAGGAATCTTCTTTAGAATAATAAAATAAGATAATAAAAAGCAACGGAATTATAAACGGCAACAATAACATAAAAATAGCAGATGGGAAGAATCACAAACATTCATATATGACATGACAGAGACTTACCCATGCTATCAGGGCCCCAGGCTTGATAGCAAAGTCAAGTTTCAGTGCCTTGCAAAAGGCTAGCACAGTTCGGATAAGCCTAATTTCTTATGGCATTGTGATACTTGCTTTGTCATTGTGATGAAATCATTGGATTCTAGGGATGCTTTGGATTGTAAAATGTGGATATACAGGTGAAACTCAAAAAATTAGAACATCGTGCAAAAGTTCATTTATTTCAGTAATGCAACTAAAAAGGTGAAACTAATATATGAGATAAGATTTATTACATGCAAAGCAAGATAGTTCATGCCGTTATTTGTCATAATTGTGATGAACAATCTGCCCTGCAACATGCATAAGACAAACAAACAGGAGAATAAATGCACGCATCGCAGAACACAAGAACGCAGTAAAAAAAAAAAAACTTCCTCCCTTTTCCAGCACCTTAAAGCTACAGGACATGAAATTAATTTTGAAGGAACCAAATTACTCTCCAAAACTGAACACTTCAACAAGAGAATAATTATGGAAGCTGTTGAAATAGATAAACACCCCCACAACACGAATAAACATGATGATACATCCCGCCTATCAGACATCTGGAAACCAGCCCTAGTCAACAAATAAGCCCCACCCACCACCCAGGCTGTTACAACACAAAACCACAACGGACACATAGCCAGCACCAATCAGCACCAATCTACCAATCATGATACAACCACACAACCAATCAATCCACTTACTGAAACAAAGCCAGCCCTTCACCCCACTCCCACCAAGATTTATAGAAAGACGGCAGCTGTGACCATGCTTTAAGCCAAAAACAGCAGCCTGAAGATGGCGAGTGAGACCTCGCCGAAACATTGCCAAGACAATCTCAATCCTACATGGGAAAAGACCTGAATACAACAAGATCAGCATACCTAAACCTGTGAAAATCTACAAATAGGAACGTCTTGAGCAATTTCAAACAAATTTGGTACACAGATGACTTACTCTCTGGAAACAAATACTGTGGGGTAAGAAACTCCTAACACCCTCTGGGTGAGTGTTCTGTTAAGATACAGCCTGTTCAGTGGTGGGTTTCAAACATTTTTAGAACCTCTTCTTTAGGTGTGGCCTGCTTTATGGGAGTGGCTTGGCAGCCATGTGACTGGGTGGGCGTGGCCAACTTGTAAAATGTGGTGAAACTCACTTAACACCGCTCTTGCTTAGCAACCAAAATGTTGGCTCAGAAACTCTGGCATTGAAGCATGCAAGTCTTAAAGCTGTCAAGTTACAAGACCCTTGCACCCCTAACCCTTTGGAAAAAAAATCCAGGGGTGTTCAAACTTGACAGCTTTAAGACTTGTGGACTTCAACTCCCAGAATTCCACCTCTCGCTCTTCATCTTGATGATGTCCAGACGGGCAGGGGGAGGGAGCTGGAACCGGTTCTAAACGGCACTGTAGATTTGTGGAACCTCTTCTATAGAAGAGGTTAGAACTGGCAGGAACCCACCCCTGAGTCTGTTGTGCCGTAAATGGCTTCTACTGTACAGCACAGTGGAGTTACCATGGTAATGGCTTCACATTACTCCACAAGGAGGGGGGGTGTTACCTCTGGTAAGGTGGAAAATCCAACATCTAATACCGGATTAGGATAAATAAATACCTGGGCAATGTCGGGTTATTAGCTAGTAAATAAATAAATCAATGAGACAGCAGCAGCAACAGGACCAAAATCATTAGACTGCTTCTGTAGGTATCATACATGCTGGTCTGTGGTTATCAGAGAGCTGGAATCTTATGAACAATATCCTATTTCCATTGGATATTTCTTTTTTTTAAGGCTGGATGAGAGAAAAAAAACCTGTTTCTTCCCCTCTTCCTCTAGTCCGCCCCCATTAGCAACTGGAATTAATTAAGGGTGTAAAATTCTTCAACAACAAAACTGAATAAAGGCTAACATGACCCAGAGGAAAAAGTATGACATGGATGATGTTAAAGCAGGCTTTGAAACTAAAATGCATTAATGATGCAATCTACCTGCCACTCAAATCAGCCTACGTGCATTTTAATCTTAAGGCTTGGTATGATCTCACTGAAACTAATGAACAGATCTAGCTTGTTTACAATTTGGGATTCAACTTTTTGCTTAACCCTGCTGCAAGTTTTGTTTCAGGAGTGTGGATTAAATGAATAACATGAATTTATATTACATTAAGAGAGAACACCAATGTAATCACTCTAAATGTGTGTGTTGTCCTGTGCCATCACGCTCAGATACAGTTGGTGTCTGTGATGAATGATGGAGATGCGTAATCAACGAAGAACTAAATTCAGCTTATGTTTTATGGAATGTAATTTAGAGTAGAACTGAAAGTTACATAAAGTAAACCCTCAACTGAAATGCTTTGGGGACCAGAAAGCCACACCAAAGAACTCATACTGTAATGCTATTGCGAGTTAGGAAAAACAAAACGAAACAGCCCGGTGTGGAAAAGAAGCATTTGACTTAACTTAGATTCTCCCTGGCATTGTACATTTCCAAGCAGAATTACAAATGACAACTTTAACCTCATCTGTAACAAACTAGAGACCTTTCTCCTGAAGCACATTATCTCAGTAGTTTTGGCATAAATGTGGATTCTGAGTTCTCGATTTCTCATCCATCCTTTCTCCGTTTTCATCTTGTTGAAAGGTGATACATCAATTGGCAGTGTATCATTGTGTAGCACTCTCTCTGATATGCTCCCTTTTTACTATGACATACACCATCACTCTCCAACCATATCCTAGGGTGATATTTAATCAAGAGTACTGTCAGGATTGCAAAAGAGAGGCCAAGATGATTACAGTGTTTCTGAAGATTTTAAAGAATTATTTGGCTCCCTTTATTATTTGCCATTTTCCAAACTCTTGCCAGGCAATTATTTTTTGATTCTCTCCCTCCCTCTCTCCCTCTCTCTCCCTCTCTCTCTCTCCCTCCCTCCCTTTCTCTCTCTGTTGTTTTTATCTTGTAAAAGTGAATGCCCCTGGGGGAGCCAGTGCAGGTTGGTTTCCTGGGAACTTTATATGCTTCAGTGAAAGTTTTTGCAAAATGTAATTTAAGGAGCCAAATCTACATTTTCTAATCATTTGTAAGAGTCATCTATTTCCAGTTTTCCATGCCAGAATTACATCGACTCCTGAGCTATTTGAACAAGAATGTGAATTATGCTTTAAGCTTTGAATCTGTAATAAGAAAGGAGTTAACTCAGAGAACCAAGAATAAAACAGGGTGCCCTGTTAGCATTAGCATATTTCTATATAATTAATGTACATGTCTTGATACAGTCATTTATACTACACAAATCCTTACATTCTTGTTACCTTAAAACAGCCAAAATAATAAACAGTAGTAGAAAATGTCAAATTTTAATAGAGATGTATAAAATAGAATGTCAGTATGAAAAGTCAATGTTCTACTATATTGGATTTCCAAATCTTCATTAACAAAAAATATTTATTTCCCCTCCCCCCACAAAATGAGTTTTTTCAGTCTGCTACCGCCAGGTGTGTTAGATTAAATTCCCACTCCTCTCTCAGCCAACATACCTCAATAGCAATGCACATGCTTTACATTTAGTAGAACTACAATTTATTCCTAGGAACAAATAACATGTGAAGGTCTTAGTTTAATATAATGAAAAGTCACTTTCAGTCTGAATAGCCCACATGGGTTGCTACTTTATTCAGCCACATGACTGGAACAGTTAGAATGATATAGCAGATAATCTGTGGAATATGGTTTGGCAAGGCCAAATTTGCAATCTTTGCTCAAATTTCAGGCTGAGCCATTGATCTCAGGGATAATTTCTGGCGAAGAACTAACAATTGTTCAGCATATTAATCTTGCCTGATAGTCATGAGAGTAAAACAAAAGACTGAACTTTCTGAAGGAGAAATGAGATGGAATTGGGACAGCAAAACCAAAATAGTTTATTCCACATCCTAGGGGTTTTGTAGTTTGAAATACAATCCATGTACTGCAAGGAGAGAGAGAGAGAGAGAGAGAGGGAGGGAGGGAGGGAGGGATAGAGGGAGGGAGGGAGGGAGGGAGGGAGAGAGAGAGAGAGAGAGAGAGAGAGAGAGAGAGAGAGAGAGAGAGAGAGAGAGAGAGAGAGAGAGAGAGAGAGAGAAGGCAGTTTATGTTACCTAATGGAAAATAAAATCTGGGGTTGTAAAACCTCCACAATAATAGCAATAGCACTTAGCAATAGCACTTACACCCCTTCATAGTGCTTTTACAGCCCTCTATAAGTGGTTTACAGAGTTGGCATATTGCCTCCAACAATCTGGTCCTCATTTTACCCACCTCGGAAGGATGGAAGGCTGAGTCAACCTTGAGCCTGGTGAGATTTGAACTACTGAACTGCAGCTAGTAGTCAGCTGAAGTATCCTGCAGTAATGTGCCATTTCAGCTCTTTGGTTTTGAGATCACATTCACAAAATGGCTCTTTCACACTTGGCAAGTTGTGAGAGCTGACTAAGGATCTGAATTCATCTTATTTATCAATGAACTCTAGTCATTACATCCTTTATTCATTTTATTCTGCAGTGGTTGTTTGTCGGGTTAGGATTGTTAACGTAGCAAATAGGCATATTATTATTATTATTATTATTATTATTATTATTATTATTATTATTATTACAATTATCATCTCTACCCAGGTTCAAGGATCCACCCACATTGTATTTACAGCTCATTAATATTCATCTTAATTACAATAGACCTGGAGAATAGGGTTAACTTGCATCAATAGTACTTATTCTGCAATTCAGTCCAAGCTGGCAATGCACCAGCATGATGATAAAACTCCCAAAGGAACTGTAATACTAGAACAGGTAGTTTAATTAGTGATAGACTCCCATTTATAATTAGATTTCTGTTAGTTCAGTTGGAAGCTTGATTTCATAATAATGAAAAAAAAAATCCTATGGGACTTTTCCACTAAATTAATAGTGTGGACTTTGATGAACTGGTGCTTTTAATAGACTGTGGTATTTGAAAAGAATCTAAATCAAGGCAGGAGCATTGCTGTCCCATAAAAGTCAAGGCCACAAGATAATAAATCTCTTTACAAGAAAGAAGAATAGGTCTTGGATAGAGTCCGAGAAAAGCGAACAACTCAGACTGTGGGGAAAAAATAAGATTTAATTTTTAATAACAGAAAAGTGTCAAATGAAGGGAGGTAGTAACTAATTTTCTTTCTTTTCTTTTTCTTTTTAAACAATCTTTCAAGTAGAATCAAGACTGTGTAGGGTGACAAGAGGTTCATGCTATGAGGCAGATGTCTCTCTGTGCATGTTTTTTTTTGCTATTTTTTATTTAAGTCTTCATAATCCAGAATATTCAGAAAACTTGAGAAAAGAGGATCTATGTCTATGATGGCCAAATAAAATTGTAGGTAGGTTTGGTCCTGTTATGAAGAGGCACCTTTTCACCCTTAGGACAGGGGTGGGGAACTATGGCCTATCTATGACCTTGGTCTTTAACTCCCAGAATTCTGAATGAAGAGCCATATGCATGCCTTTTCAATCCTGCATGTGGTCTGCTCTCTCACGCAGTTTCTTCCATCATATCACCTTCACATGCTTAAAAATATAAAAAGTAAAATCTTCTGTGAATCCAGCTTGATTCCTGAGGGTCCATGGTGATTTCATAGGCATATCCATGTAGTTTATTTGACAAACACATTGAAATGGTTTGATATTACCTTCTTCCAAGACAGTTTTTAGAATTTCCAGTACAATTATGATATTGGCTGGTAATTTTCCATCCAAATACTAACCACACTCAACCCTGCTTAAATATTTAATCTAAGGAGAGAAGCAACTTAGAACTAAGGAGAAATTTCCTGACACTTAGAACAATTAATCAGTGGAACAACTTGCTTCCAGAATTTGTGAATGCTCCAACACTGGAAGTTTTAAAGAAGATATTGAATAACCATTTGTCTGAAGTGGTGTAGGGTTTCCTGCCTAAGCAGGGGGTTGGACTAGAAGACCTCCAAGGTTCCTTACAACTCTGTTACTCATTCTATTCTATTCTATTCTATTCTATTCTATTCTATTCTATTCTATTCTATTCTATTCTATTCTATTCTATTCTAGTCCAGTCCAGTCCAGTCCAGTCCAGTCCAGTCCATTAATTTGTATTTAAGATTGTACATGTATTTTTAGAGTTTACTCGGAAATATGTTTTATGCCAGCCAATTTAAGTCCCCTACATTTAATTAAAAATTCTTAGAAAAAATAGTAGGATCAGAGGAATTGCAAGTGAATTTGAAAGTTGGTTGAAAGTAAAACTAGAAGCCCCAGAAGTGGCTTCTTTATTGAACTTCAGAGCCTCCAGGTACAGAATACACTACAATCTTGACAGTGATTATCTACATCAGGACAATCCTGGGATTTCCTATTTGGAATATAGAACACTATAATTTGAGTTCACATCAAATATCTTCCCACTTTCCAAGTACCTATGGCCCTACTGTGCAGGGGTTTTTGAGCCAGTTCTCCATGGAGGCAATCTTGCCTTCTTTATATTAGCAAGGCTGGGATCTATTGGTTTGAGAATTTAACACATTCCTTGTTGTATGTAGAAACAGAATAGTGTTGTAATATCAAGAATATATTTTGGTTATCCATCTTTAGTTCTGTTGAAGCTGAGCATGCTTTTGATCAAGTCAAAAACATATTTTATTATCTAAGGCATAATCTGTTTCTATTAAACCTGGGCATGCTTCTGACCAAAGGACCATGGTTGCTTGTATGTATGTATGTATGTATGTATCAGGGTTGTATGCGTCCTGCGCATGCGTGGAAGCGCAGAATTCGGCAAAACCGGGTAAGGAGCGGGTGCGGACGCGCGCTGGCGCGCGGCCGCGCAGGCGCGCGGGTGGGCCTTCGCCGTTCCCGGAAGTTACTTACTTCCGGGTTCGGCGACCAACCGGTTAAAACCCACCCCTGGTATGTATGTATGTATGTATGTATGTATGTATGTATGTATGTATGTATGTATGTATATGTATATGTATATGTATATGTATATGTATATGTATATGTATATGTATATGTATATGTATATGTATATGTATATGTATATGTATATGTATATGTATATGTATATGTATATGTATATGTATATGTATATGTATATGTATATGTATATGTATATGTATATGTGTGTGTGTGTGTGTGTGTATATATATATATATATATATATATATATATATATATATATATATATATATATATATATATATATATATATATATCTTGTAAAAGTAACAATAGATATATAAACTAGATTTTTGAAATTGCCTCCTTTTAATGAAGTTTTTTGAAGTTGCCTCCATAATTGGATAGACGTGGTGAAGTTACTTTCTTTTAGTTCACTGGTTTTTTTGTCTAACTAGCCATTTACTTGTACTCATTAGGATTTCATTCAGAAATAGGACCTTATAACTCACCATGTCTTATTTTCTAATTTGAAAATGCCAGAGATTGAAATTGGATACTTCTATATGCAAAGATGCACTCTATCTTTAAGATATGGGCTTAAATTTAAAGTAGTATACGATATTTGAAATATCGATACATGAATGATCATAAAAAATGGGGGGATTCTACTCTTGACTTCCTTAGAGGACCTTGTGGATGTTCAACTCCCATAAATGTTCAGATTTTTTGATATGGCACTTTGAGCCCATATTTCCAGAAATAGTATATATATTTCATGGTTTGGTTGTTTACTTGCAGACATTTCCCTGATTAGATGACATTATCAGTACTAGTGAGGGTGAGGTTTGCTCCCTGTTTCTACTGGCAGGGCAAGCTAATGCATATAGCACTAACAATTGAAATCAGAAACCAGGAAGAACTCCACAGTTCAATCTTGAGCTGCATATATTTCCTTTTATTGGTACATATTTCAGTTCTATTACACTCTGTTACATTTCACGTCAGGATTCTGCAGCCAAAATATGCTGACAAGTTGTTGAATAATAGTAAAGCAATTTTTTTTACCATTTTTCAACAAAAGAACAAATAAAATTAGAGGTTACCCTCTTCTTTTATAGGTCAGGAAAAAAAAGATTTCCATTGAATGAATTTACCTAGGTTGTCTCTGCCCAGTTTCTGCTGCTGGCTCTTGAGAAATTGATTGTCAAATTATAGAGTCTTCCCTGAAGACCATACAGTTCGGCATAATGATTGTTCAAGTTTTGTTTTATCAGTGGCTCTCTTCATTCAGCCAACGATCAGGAAGATGCCAGCTTTTCAGCTCTGAAATATTATCACAGGCTCATTTCAGATTGCTTCTTCTTGCATAGGCTTATAGAGCTCAAACAACTTTTTCCCCCTAGCTCTGCTCCCATCCTTATTAAAGGCAAAATAAAAGTCCAATGATTTTTTTCCAGTAACCCCCAAGCATGTTTCCTCATTTAACATGCTCAGGATGAATCACTGATGTAAACTGTTTAACATTTGTCGGCTAAAATTTAGCAGTTTAATTATGGTTGATGACTTCTGGTGGCAGTTTTATTTGCAAAGACACTGTGCACAGTTTACAATTGGATTATTAAAATAAATAAATAATAGCCCTACCAACTGTATCTTGCTTTCCATTTATATAGTTTTGTAAAATGAGATGTCTTGTTAGCTTACCACTGTAATTCTAGAAGTGAGTCCCACAGATTTATCCAACTTTGTTCACTATTTGGTTTTCTTGCTTTTTCTGTTGGTGATTGCAGAGGTTCTGCTGTTTAAATTCTGCAGCAATACCAAGCATTCATTTCAATAAGTAAATATGTGCAGGCATACAGAGGATTCCCTTTTTGGAGTAAGTAGCATGATGCAAAAGACACAGGAAGCTTAAGAAGCAATGAACAAATAAATTAAAGGTAGAAGATAAGAAAAAGGAAAAGAAAATTGAACTGAATTCAATTTATACCAATACCCATAGCTATTTCGGCCCATACTTTTCTATCCGTGCAATTATTGCTGCTTCCGTCACATCCAGACACCACTTCACGCATTGCCTTTTGCCCTTGAAACTTCCCATCTCTTTATTTTTCAGAATCTCATCAATTTCATTCAACCATGACTTTCTTAGTCTGCCCTTCCTCTTGACCCATTCTTTCTTCCTTTCTTCGCATAATTTGTTTTGCAGTTGGCTTGTCTTATGTTCTCTCTATCTGATCAAGCTACCTCAGGGTACTTCTTCATATTGGTCACTCACTTCTGTGTAACTTCATTCAGTACCTAGTCTTTCCTGATGCAACCTCATCTCTTTTGTTACACACATCTCAAGCATCCTCTTCAGGCTGCCTTCAGCTTTCATGGTTTTTCTGACATACCCAATTCTCACATTTCATATAACAAAGCAGGTATAAATAGTAGTTTAGGGTTGGGATTTGTTTTGTTTTCTTTAATTGATAAACACTCATTCCTGGCAGATACACATTACCTATTTCCTTTCTGAACCATTTTCAAATATTTTCCTCCATTTTTCATCTTTATTTGAGAACCATCGGGGTTCTTAGTCAACAACATTATGTCATCTGTGAATAAAATATAGGCACATTCACTTTCCCAACCAAGACATTCCTAAGTATTCTTCTTTGTTTATCCATCCATTTTTTAAAAGGGGGGAATTATACATCCTTATCTTCCTTCCTTCCTCCTTATTGCTGAGTTTTTCCATATAAGCAAATGGCATTCCATTTATCCTCAGACATACCATTCTTGGCACATTTGCCCACCATCTTTCAATTCTGTATTTGTGCAAAATTTGTCCATAATTTAAAAATAGATGCTTTATCACACACCTCTTTCATATGCATATAGTTATCAATTACCTGTTTAAAGGAAGAACCTCCTATGAACCGAAACATCACTACTTTCAAAACTAAAATGGGCGACAAGGAAAAGTTTGTGTGGGAAGAAAGAGAGGGCTAGAGATGATGGGTTAACAAAGTCTTAAAACTATCACCAGGTTTGGTCTTAGCCATGGTGGATGACAATATTGGGAGCTGTCATGCTAGCACCTCAGGAATACTTGAGAAAACAGGCATTTTCAGTTCTGTCCTGGATATTTCTAGTACTTTACTGGGAATTCATGAAACTGACTGAGTTATTGGAGGAAAAACACTTTATTGCAACTCTGTGCCTCTAGCCCATTTTGTTTTGCTTACAACTTCTAATGTGATTGCCAATTTCTTCATAAGTAAACTCAGTTGTTTGGGAAAACTGCATATTCCATATCTTTTAGACTTGAATCTTTAAAACATTTTATGTAGCAGATCAACACAAAGCAAAAAAACCAGAGAAGAATGCACTTCCTTCTTTTCTTCTTCCAATGTCTCACAGCTTCTCCTGCTGCCATTATAGTCTTGAAAATAAAGGGAGGAATGGGAACCTATATGCATATTGGAGAGACTTGATGATGAAGAAGTCTCCTGAGAATGGGGAGAGTGTTTTCTCAGTCCTCAGATGGACCTTTTTTCATTTTGCAATGGGGATCCAAAATTATTTCCATGCTAATCCACCAAACATCTTTAGAGATCACTTTACTGATCTCCAGTCCTTTGTTCATCTTAAACAAGGTAAAATACAAAGGGAAACAGTTGGGAAACTTTTCTGTTCCTTATGGATGACAATTGAAAACACATTTAGGACTTTGTAACATGAAATAGATGTGTACTGTCATTAGAAAAAACATCATAAACATAAATGCAAACATTCTTTTTGATTCTATAATCTGTAATAAAGAATGATGATGATGGCAATATCCTGCATACCTGCTATACAAAGCTTCAGAAATCTTGTTTATAACTGGGTTAAAATGGAAGAAGAGGCAAAAAAAGCATCATCATTTTCAAAGAATCTTTTCTATTTCTGCTGAACCTCAGAATTTCATTCCTTGTTGAATGAAATTAGAGTAACATTAGTAATATTTTTTTAAAGATTACCACTCTCATATATTTAAAAAAATGTCTATTCTTCCATGTTGTGTGAGAATTGAATCAGAAATGGTCATTTGTGATATAGTGCCCACAAACGGTATAATCCCAAATGAGGAAGCACAGAAAGTCATCAAAACATTCCTCAAACACATGGCCCCTCTGAGGGAACTGTTACTGGTTTTAGCTGAAATTGCTTTGTAGGTTCATTGCTACTTAAATGGAATAACCCACAGTTGTATGTTCCACTCAGCTGAGAGTGGATGGGGGATTTGTAAAGAGTCTAATTTGGCATTTTAGAATATATAAACTGGCAGGGAATGTACAGATTTTCTAGTCCTCTCCTATTCATTTCAAGAATCTACTAAACCATCCCTGAAAAGTGGCCCTCAAAACTCACTAGGAGATCTCTATGACTATTCTAAGCAGATTGATCCACAGCTTTAACAGCTTTACTGATAGGAAATTACTGCTAACATTTATTGTAATTTTCCCCATTGTTCTATTTCTTGTTCTTGTTTTCAACAGAGAAAAAGTACAAACACTTTGCATATGATATATCTTCCTTATCTTCCCTTCCAACTCCTTTAACCATTTCTCATAAGGCAGGATTTCCAGAATCTTTATCATCCGGGTAGCTCTTTTCTAAATCTGTTCCAGCTTGTCCACAATCTCTTTAAAATATAGTGCATAGAATTAAATGCCACAGTATTCTTCATGCTATCTAATCAGGAAAGAATAAAAGGATAATTATCTCCTCTACCAGAAATGCAGTGCTTCTCTTAATGCATCCCATGATTGTACTGACTTTTTAGTTGCTGCATCATATTGCTTGCTCATGTTCAGCTGGTAGTAGTACTAGTACCACTACATCCTTCTCCAACAGAGAACCATCAAGCAACAACTTCCCAAACTTATACTTATGAATTTGTCTTTCCCTACTCAATTGCAGGACCTTTTTTCTTGCCACCATTGAACATTATTCTGTTGGATTTGGCCCAGGGGTGAAATTCCGCAGGTTCTTACAGGTTCTGCAGAACTGGTAGTGGAAATTTTGAGTAGTTCAGGGAACCAGAAAATACCACCTCTGGCTGGCCCCAGAGTGGGTGGGAATAGAGATTTTACAATATCCTTCTCCTGGAGTGGGGAGAGAATGGAGATTTTGTAGTATCCTTTCCCTAGAGTGGGGTGGGAATGGAGATTTTGCAATATCTTTCCCCTGCCATGTCCCCCAGCCATGCTCACAGAACCAGTAGTAAAAAAAATGAATTTCACTAATGATTTGTCCCAATGGTCAAAGCTCTTGAGTTTCCTGATTTTTTTTAATGTATATGATTGAAACCAGTTTGTGAGAGCTGTGAAGACAAAAGCTTGCCTAATTTTGCAAAATGCCTGACACAGTCCTTCTCTGAGATCTCCAAAAAGTGTTAAGAATCAAGGTTAATATGCTTGTCTTAGAGTTTACAGACATGAATTCATGTTCAGAAGGCAAACTGGTGGTGCTTGGTCCTTTCCCCACTCTGGCAGGAGGCACAGTTTCAAACAAAATACTGAGCTGTGGCCATCCACCATTTTTATTTTGTAACAGCTCCTCTGGGAACTATATGTTGCCCACAGACATCCATGTAAATAAAACCATTAAAGCACGGATGGCCACTTTTTCTGTGGAAAATGTGCCAGAAAAAGACTCTGGAGAACTATTTATTGAATAAATTTCTCTGTGCTGTGAAATTGGGAAATTTGTGATATAGATATAAACATACTATACAAGAAATGTACCTTTGAATACCTCCCTGCAAAAATTGCCCAAATTTCCCCTCCCCCATTATCATAACTTTGAATTTTTATTGCATACTTATGCAAGGAAACACTTTCTTGCTAATTTTCTCCTTCACCTGAAGGTCTTACAAGCCCAGAAGCACTGTAAGAAAAAGAAATCTGGCAACACTACAGAAATAACAAATGGTGCTTGATATCATTCACATTAATACAATCCCGAGGACAGAAGATAGTACACCAGGACCCTGGAGGCCCATTAGACAACCTGTGGCTTTCACTAAGATATTGATAACTTTCCCTTGAGATGTCTTCACATAGAAGATGGCTTGTACAAGGAGTCCCAAGGTGTATAAATATAAGATGAAAAATAGCTGTAATTTACTAGTTCCATTTTTAGACCTCGGGAGTATTGAGAGTCATAGATCATAGAGGCAGAAGCACCAAATACAACAGGTCCCAATAGCTTGGAAGCTTCCTTCCTTCCTTCCTTCCTTCCTTCCTTCCTTCCTCTCTTCCTTCCTCTCTTCCTTCCTTTCTTCCTTCCTCCCTTGCCTCCAGAAAGTAATAATGGTGATAAAGAGAGATATTGATCTCTTTCATTGCAAATCTAGCAGAGGAAGAATAGCTTGAGCAACAGCTAACCAACACATGCATTTATTTATCTTAGTACTTTGAAAATTATCCCAGGCCCTAACATTTCAAGCTAAAATTAGATGAATAGTTGAATTATACACAGATCATGGGGGTTTTATGCTAAGGGAACAACATCCCCAAACACAAAAACTAAGATTCATTTAATTTGTAGCACTTGCTTTTTTTCCCTCTTCAAGTATATTTGCAGTACCAAGAAGCAAAAGCATATAACACAAACAGAAAATGACATCATTGCAAGTTCATTAGCCACCCCCTCCTGTTAACATCACTCCCCCACCCTTTATCCATTGCTGGAAGAACTCTCAAATTCTGCTAAATAAAGACAGGGAAGAAGATATTTGTAATTTAAAAAAGACCTAGCAAGGAACCAAAGTTTAGCCTAGCATACTCTAATCCCTTCTATTATCCTTTTAAAAGTTGAATTACTCACTATTGGAGGAATAATGAAAAAGCAGAAGAAGCATCATTTGATAGTCAACTATATTCCTTCACAATGTTTCAGTCACATTCAAAGGATGCTTATCCTACATCAAGGCAGAATTGCTTTTAAAGATAGGATGGAAACAATGGTTTTAAATTACAGAGTATTGTAAAACGTGTGGGTGAGTGTGTGTTGTTGTTGTGAGGGATTGACACGCAGGAGCCATGTATGCAAGACAGATCTTTATTAGTACCAGATGACAAACGATTCAAAGATTCTCCCTGCAACTGTCAGGGTATTTATACTAGCCAGAAGCAACTGTCAAGCCCAACTGTCACGAGGCCAGCCAATCAGATGCTGTGCCTTGACCAACCAATTAGAATGCAACACAGGTTGTTGCTGGGTTATAACACTCCTTCCCCCCAGTTATTTGTATAATAACCAATCAATTGTACATTGTACATTTGCCCTTCTGTGTTGTACAATTCATTCACATTTTTTTTTCTTCCAGTTTTACCATTTGCAATTGTGTTCTCTCCTTCCCCCCAGTCAACCTGATAACTGTAACCACTTGTAACCACTTTAATGTAATGCTTAACTTTGTAACAGAAGTAGAAATTTAGCAACTCAAACAGAAGTAGAAATTTAGCAACTCTGTCCAGGAACATTCTGGGCTAGTAGCTTCAATTAGTTTAGTAAATTTACATTTTTTTTATTTTTTTATTTTTTTCTATTTTTCCCTCACAATCCTGCGCATGCCCAATGAATTCCCCAGTCCAGGCTCGTTGAAGGCCTCGAGCAGAGTGGGAAGCAGGTTGGTATCTTAGGAGACAGGCAGGACAGGAGGATTTCAGGCCCTTGGAGGCAGCTAAGACAGGGGAACGATGGAAGGCCGAGGAGGCGTCGGGAGTCCGAGAAGGCAGGCTTCTCCTTCCCTTCGTTGAGGCGCGGAGCTGAGGCCAGGAGGCCGAGGAAGCAAGGCAGGAGACGGATGGCAGGGACACGCTTCAGTCCTCCTCCTTCTTCCTCTCTCTCTCTCCTGGTCAGGCAGGCATCGCGGGGAGGAATTCGTGCCCTGGAGGCAGCGAAGTGGAGACAGGGGCTTTGAGATGCTTGCAGAGGCATCGCAGGGAGGAATTCGTGCCCTGGAGGCAGCGAAGTGGAGACAGGGCTTTGAGATGCTTGCAGCCTTCGTAGAATGGCCTCGGCAGAGGCAGCTGGAAACAGCTAGGTGCCTGGAAGGCAGGCAGGACAGGAAGGCAGGCTCTGGAGACCTGTAGGCGCCAAAGGCTTGCAACGAGTGGCTTCGGCAGGAGTTGAGGCACGGCGGCAAGGCTCGCAGTGGGCGCAGGCAGCACGGCCCGGAGAACGGAGGCAGCGACAGGGCTTCTGGCTGTCCTGTGGCTCCTTACTAGTTGGCTGATGTTGTTAGGCTCTGCGGGAATCGCATATCAATCCCACCCTCGTCGCCAGTTGTTGTAAAACGTGTGTGTGTGTGGGTTGTTGTTGTGAGGGAATTGACACGCAGGAGCCATGTATAGCCAGTAAGATCTTTATTAGTACCAGATGACAAACGATTCAAAGATTCTCCCTGCAACTGTCAGGGTATTTATACTAGCCAGAAGCAACTGTCAAGCCCAACTGTCACGAGGCCAGCCAATCAGATGCTGTGCCTTGACCAACCAATTAGAATGCAACACAGGTTGTTGCTGGGTTATAACACAGAGCTTTCAGTGAGATCTCAAGAAAAGTTTTCTAGCAGTAATAACTAATCAACAGTGGAACAAACTGACTTTGTGGGTGATGGACATTGTCTTTACTTGATGGTGTCTATCAGTTGAATATGCTGTAGTGATGAATTCTTGCACTATGCAGGGGGAGCTGGATTAGATGACTTGAAAAGTCCTTTCCAATCCTTTTATTTATGAAGGCATTATTTATTCCTTGAATCAGCAGTGACATTTGAATATGAGGCTTTGTAGAAATTGTATGGCTAAAGTGTGTAAAAAAAAGAAAGTCCAGATGCCTCCTGAAAAAGCACCTTTGCGACAACCATGACCTGAATGACTGAGAATCTCTATAGACTTTTAGCCATACAATATGGGATGAACGCCCTTTGAATGGTGTGGGAGTAAGAATGGATTTTCAGAGAAAAAAAATTGCAGGCTACAGGAACCAGGAGCACTACTCTAGTGACCCTGAGGTCACAGGTAAACCTCCAAGTGCTTCAATGACTCTCTAAAAGGATGCTAATGACCAGCTGTTTGCAATGAATATAAATCCTTCTATTCCCCACTGTCCTGTCAAAGCTGAAGAAGCTTCTTGGATGAGAAGCAGTGGTGGCTTCCGGATTCCATTCCAACTGGTATGGTTGGAATGGCCCCCGGTGAGCACACATGCACGACGCAAGCACACATGCAGGCACGAGCACACATGCGCGGCATGAGCATACACGTGTGGTGCATGCATGCATTGTAGCTTCAAATGACGCTTCTGCAAGCGTCCGCAATGCTCCAGCTGCTCAGCGGAGCATCGCACAGGCGCTGTACATGCCTTGCATGTGCGCAGAAGCGCCGACAGCTTTAAAACATGGTAAGAAGCTCAGGCAGGCAGGTGGGCCCTCTGGAGCACCGTACTGGAATGGTACTTGGTGCTCCGGGCAGGCTCCGGTACGCCCATACCAGGGTGTACCACCTGCAACCCACCACTGATGAGAAGAGAAATTTCTGCAAAGAAAAAACAAGAAAGTCCAATTATCTCCTGAAAAAACACCTTTGGGACAACCATGATCTGGATGACTGAGAATCTCTACAGACATTTGGTGGAATTGGATATATTTACTCTGGAGATGAGAAGTAACAGGAAGACAGGATGCTGTCTTTAAGGGTTTGAAGACTATGTCAGAATCAGAATAGAGCTAAAAGGGACCTTGGAGGTCTTCAGCCCCCTGCTCAAGCAAGAAATTCTGTACCATTACAGATGTAATGTTATAGACATCAAGGCAGAATTGCTTTGAAAGATAGGATGGAAATAATGGTTTTAAATTACAGAGCTTTCAGTGAGATCTCAAGAAAAGTTTTTTAGCAATAATAACTAATCAACAGTGGAACAAACTGACTTTGTGGGTGATGGACATTGTCTTTACTTGAAGGTGTCTATCAGTTGAATATGCTGTAGTGATGAATTCTTGCACTATGCAGGGGGAGCTGGATTAGATGACTTGAAAAGTCCTTTCCAATCCTTTTATTTATGAAGGCATTATTTATTCCTTGAATCAGCAGTGACATTTGAATATGAGGCTTTGTAGAAATAAACTATTTTGAGTGTTGGCAGCACTATATACATTCAGTCTTCTTGAAAAGCAGGTCGTGTCTGCCACGTTGCAGTTTCGGAATTAGTCTCTAGAAAGAACAAGAAGCACAGCTAAGTGGGGAGTCAGGGAGCTGTTGAGAGGAATGGAGGCAGTTTGTTTACCAAAAGAAAATGAATATATTTGCTTTCCAATTTGCCTGAAAAGAAGAGAGAGAATAAAAATGGTAGTACTGACAGCATATAATTGTCACATTATTTTTCATTATTTTAAGCAGTTCAAAATCTTGGTTTGGAATTTTGCTGTAGAGAAAAAGAAAAACTTTCCAAAGCTGCCAGACTTCAATTGTAAGGTCTACACAATCACTAGATGGCAGCAAAGAGATAGCATTTGAGAGGGAAAAAATCAACTTCTTTGCTGCCATCTCACGGGAATAGATTTTTTAACATGCCACATCTTGCTTAATGAGATCTGTGAATTCATATTTTCACATGTTCTTTCACATATACCCAAGCCACTTAAGATGTGAACAAATTAAGTATCTGCGGACTAGTGAACAATGCCAGATGGGAGCAGTTATCCAGACAAAAACCTTTTATGTGTCTACCTTGGAATGCAGTGAGTTCATATAAGGATAATTTCCATGCAAAAAGAACCTCCATGAACTGTTGTAGAGTTGAATCTCAAAAGAAAAGGTGATTTTTTTTGTTAAACAAAGTCCCATATATGATACCTCCATTTTCAGAAGAACATCTCTGCAGTAGATATGGCACCAGATAATCCTCATCTCAAGACATGAAATGACCATGACAAGGAGGACACTAACACCTCTCTCCCAATTTCAGAGCACATAGTTACTGCTCGAACAAATCTCTTGGGTGACTACTGCCCTGTGTTGGTCTCTTGATGACCTGAGATAGGCCCATGGTTCTCATGATGACCATGGTCTCCTGAAACATCCCAGGCTCCATTTCAAGATAAAGCAGATTAAAATCCCCCCAAGTCATAAATTTTGGGTACTCTACTGGCAACCCAGAGATGGAGTCAAGGAGTTCATGTAGGAATGTTGGTACACCTCAGCAGATACCATATCTGAAACCCAGGTGGGCATATCTAAGAAAGGGCTACCTTCCCCCCCAACCAGGCCCAGCTAGGTCTCAATAAAGCCTGCTAGGTCAGTCCCCTTATCAATTGGGATTGGGATGCCTTCTTATGGAATTTAGAAGCAGCAGAATAACAATGAGAAGTGACTATTTAAAATTTTTGCAAATGTCTTCAATAACTGGCAAATAATTTTGATTTTGTCAATCTCTGAGAGTGTATTGGAGATCTCTAGGGGTTCTTGGATCACATTTTAGGGAACACTGTTCTCGATCACTGTAAAAAGATATAGTTAAACTCAGAGTTCTAACAAGATGCCCTGAATTCATTCCCAAGTGATTTTTTAAAATTAATCTGAGATTTAACGATCAGTTAAAGCACCCCAACTTCCAGGTTTCTTGGGGAAGTCATAGCTATTAACATAGATTTGGCTCTGTTTATCTGTAAATGGTCTGAAGCAGCTGTAGAATTCCATGGGTTTTAAGAACAAAGAGCTTTGGCCTGAGCAGAGAACCTGAGATAGGGAGGAAGGGATAGTATTTCAATATCAATAGGTCTGCACTAAGAAAAATCATTATAACAGCTCGAGACAATGGAAGGTTTTTTTGTTGGAACAGATTAGCGGAAGCTGCATCTAACAGAATTGCCTTTGCTGTTCATAAAGAACATTGCCATTTGTCTTCATGTCCCCATTTTTCCTACTTGTTCAAGCACAAACATTTATTTTAAATATTAACATCAAAGAAAACCAGCAACACAAAGGCATATACTGTATAGTAATACAAATTGATGACAAAGTCCTGAATTTAGTAGATCATTAGTTCTTTTTAGCTTTTATTCTATTAGAATTTGTATGTATAGCTTTTGTTTTTATGAGATATAGATTTAGCGCAGCTTGCTAAGCAGAGCTGGTTTCAAAATAATGTTATCTAAATTAAGTAGGCCCCCACTGTGTATCACAATGGATGGTGCTCCATGATGTCGTCTGCTAAAATTATACAAAGCGCGTAGCAGATCTTTCATGTTTCAATAAAATAGACAGGGATCTCAATGTTGGATGTTCTTTTACATGCTTTACCCTTGTATCTTTAATGCAGATGCATTAGGATGGATCATTTTTTCGGTAAAGGGGTCTTAAGAAAAGATTTGTCATACCTTTTATAAAAAGAATGAAAGAAGTCATTCTCCTTTTATGGTTAGGTAAAGTAAATCAAATGAATGCATTTGGTTCTCAAGATTGACACTCCTGACTTTAAAAGCTTGATGAACTGATTGGGTGTACAGGTAGTGCTCAATTTACAACCGATCATTTAACAATGGTTCACAGTTATGACAGCCTTAGAAAAAGTGATTTGATGACATGCTCATCATTTGCAATCTTTCCAGATGGCTTCTGGCAAGCAGCATCATTGGGATCATGCTAGATTTACTTAAAAATCATATGATTCACTTAACAACTACATATTTCATTTTACAACCATAGAAAGACCATGGTAAAAATGGTCATAAAATTGGATGTGTTCACATGATGACTTGTTTTATGTCTTCACTGACATGATAGGAACCCTAATTATGGTTGTAAGTTGAGGACCACCTGTATATCTTTGGGAACAGCTTTCCCTAATTGCATACTTGCACTTCTGGGTTTTGCAGCCCTGACATATCTAGAAAGCACAGGTTTGTAGAAGACTGATACTAAATTTCATTATGGTATTTGTCCTTGCATGTCTGTAACTTCTCTATTAAACCTGCACTTTCTACTTGTCTTCTCTCTTGCTCCCTGTTGCAAGCTATCATAGGTACCTCATGCACTTTCTTTATTTCCCAATCACACAGGTTTAACACTAACACCCCCCCCCCAATTTCAGAGCATGCTCTTGGTTGACTACTGCCCTGTGTTGGTCTCTTGATGACCTGAGATAGCCCCATGGTTCTCATGATGGCCATGGTCTCCTGAAAGACCCCAGACTCCATTCCAAGAAAAGACAGATTGAAGTCCCCCAAGGTCATAAATCTCAGGAACTCTACTGGCAACCCAGAGATGGAGTCAAGGAGTTCAAGTAGGAATGTTGGTGCCTTCCTTCTAGAACCCAACTTAATGAAGAGGGTCTCACATCTGGTGATCTATCATGAAATGCCTTTAAGATCTATAAGTGACTCTTGGATGAAAATTGCCACACCTCCACTCCTGTCCTGGCAGATGCAACGCCTCAACAGATACCATACCTGAAACCCGGGTGGGCATATCTAGGAAAGGGCCAAACCCACCCTTTGGGCCCAGCTAGGTCTCAATAACTCATGCCATCAATTGCAAGCAGTTCCACTAACTGAAACCACAATACGAGTGACCACCAAATGCGGAGAAGAAACACTTTTATCTGACAATAGTGATCAACAATAACTCTAAGAGGCTACATAACAAAAAACAAAACATAACAAAAAATTACATTTACAGGCATGGGCTAATAATGACAAATAATTAAACTTAAATGAAACATATTTTTATTTATTTATCTAGAATTATTTTATTTATTTATCTAGAAACTTGTACTACTTTCTGTTTTCAGATAATCCAACTACACAGCATATAAAGAGAGCTCCAGTTTTTCTCCTTCACATTTAGCTTCAGAATTCTTTTTACATTTTAAAGATGGCTTCCCGCCTAAGTGAAATATTCTTGGTCTGGACTGGCATCCTATACCGTATGTAAATGTATGCAAATATTAAAACATTAGCTCTAATTACACATTAAAGTATTTTGTCTTTTGAAAATCAGGGATGGAATTTGAAATAGTTTCTCTGAGATCCAGAGTCTTGAGATTTTTGGTTTTATTTACTGTTAACTGAACCACAGCTGTCCTTGCAACTAGTGCTACATCATGGTTATGAAAATCAGCTGTAATTGCTTTAAATATATCCTTCCATAGATACAGCCAGACGAAGACAAAATTGTTTGAGTAAAACATATATTTATTTTATTTCTACACACTGCACTGGGAATATCAACACTCTGGTACAAATAAAAGTGCTTAATTGCAGCATTGACCCTGTTTCATTTGCTTGTTGACAGATGAGTTGATAATTTGCAATTGACATCTTTCCTGGGGATTTAATTATCTGCATTTTAACAGAATTGGAGGACTCAGTGCTGAGAAATCTGTGGAGTTATTCCACCTTAAGAACAGAACTGTCCAGTTCTTTTATGAAATCTGAACTTATTATGTGCATTTGCAAGCACAATTAAGCTCCACAGGAAACTGATTAGATGCTGACACACAGAACAAAGCATCCTGTGATCTAGTATTCTCATTCTTTTTGATAAATGCTGGCATTTTATCCAGATATCCTTGGGAAGTTAGGAGGTGCAATGTGGGACTTTCCAAAGTCACAGTATTTGGTTAGTAGATGACAATTCAAATCAATGATTCAGCAAATGTTAACCCATGGCTGCCTGAAACTACACAGACTAATTATCCTCCAAACAAATTTTAACTGCATTCTCCTTTCAAACATGCAGTTTTGTAGAGGAAACAGAGGTTCAAAGGAGCACTTTGATCAAATGTTTCTTTGAATCAACACACCAAAACAAAGTGGCAACCCCGGATCAAAGAGTTGCATCACATCGGTCATACTGGATAATGAAAGATCCCCTCCTTCTATTAAAGCATCCAATCAAAGTTAACTAACTTGCTTTGATTTGAAGCCCTGAAATGGAGTGACTCACATTTTCAGGTTAGTTGCTATGAAGTCCTTAATGCCTTAATGCCAATTTAATGTATTTCATTTCTAAAAATATTGCCAAAAAGACCACCAACCAAAACAACAACAGCAACAACTGAATAACAACAACCACCTGCATGGAGTAGTCCAGGCAGTCACCAGGAATCAAGACTAATTTGAAGGGACAACCTTCCCCCCAAATAAAACAAATACATTATTAGAAGCATCTGTATCACACGTGTCTGTAGGGGGGCAACGGGAGGCCCCCTTCACATATCTTCATATAAGAACTGTCACTTATCTGCCTCTATCAGATGTCAGAATACAAGTATACAAAGTGTTTGCATGATGACAGTACTGTATGAATCTCAGCATTTTGGAATTAATGTAGTTTGCTGCAGATGTGAGGATTTATGCAATGGCTTTCAATTTCTTAAAAACAAAGAGGCAAACTGTTGCTATTAACTCTCTAGCACCGCGTAACAGAGTGAGCTCCTGTTACTTGTCCCAGCTTCTGCCAACCTAGCAGTTTGAAAGCACATAAAAATGCAAGTAGAAAAATAGGGATCTCTTTGGTGCGAAGGTAACAGTGTTCAGAGTTTAGTCATGTCGGCCACATGACCATGGAGACGTCTTCAGACAGCGCTGGCTCTTTGGCTTTGAAATAGAGATGAGCACTGCCCCCTAGAGTTGGGAATGACTAGCACATATGTGTTAGGGGAACCTTTACCTTTTAAAATAGCATTTCAAGGGTTTAAACAAGATACAGTTCAGCAGATAAAATGAATGGAAATTAATTTTCAAAGGGCATTGGAAAGCCAAAATATGCTCCCAAATAAATGTCTTTATCAATAATAGAAGACAATGAGAGGAAGATAAGCTTCCCTTTGAAGGGAGATTTTTTTTGAGTGGACAATTTTTCTTCTATCTGTACCAGCATCTTCCCGGAATGTGAAGAAAATCCTTTCTAACAGACCCTAAGGAGAAGAAATAGTCATAAGAAACATAAGAAAACCTTTTACACTAGACCAGTGTATACTATTACTTCATATCACCTCTTACCTGGCAAATGACAGGTAACTGAAATTCAAATGGCATATACTGAATGTAGAAGCCTCATGCAGAGTGTATATATTTACGGTAAGTTGCTGGGAAAAGAAAGTTTCAATCAAAGCCTAAAAATGAAATGAGGTGGTCAACATAACTCACAAACCATTATCCCCAAATAGAATTGTTTTTAAATAGAATGGTTTCTGAAATGTACAAGAAATTGCTGCTAAAGGTACCTCATCAATATGCTTTGCTGGTTGATGCATCCATGTATTATATCAGTGCAGATCCCTAAGCAGCTTTCTACTCTGGTGCTCACCAAATATGCTGGATTTCAGCTGTCATTAGCCTCTACCAAATAGCCTGTGACAGTGATGTTCTTTACACATAAATGTGTCTATGCTGGGAAAGGATGATCCAGAAGAACAATGGCTTAGTATTCCTATCTCAAGTGGTCAAATAGGAAGATGGCATCTTGGGATAAAGCTTTTTTCCTCTATAGCTATTGTGTAATATTAGAGACATTGATTTAGACTTGAGAAGCATAGCTGGTACTATTGGTTCTTTTTATTCTGCTTTCTCTCCCCTTCTTGGAAGTGGAATGAACATCAATGAACATCTGTCTAGATTACAAGTATTACTTTATTTCTTGATCAAATGTCAATGTTAATTGCTTTCAAATGTTAGCACTTTTGACATTTCAGGAATGGTGGCAAGCAATATGGGCAGTGGTTTGGGATGTTGAAAGCTAATCTGACATCTCAACTCTTATTTACTTTGGAACACACTATAGTCACTAATTACTAGTACCCCTTTAGGTCAAATCAACTTTTTAATATCATTTAATTTACCAAAGAATCCACAGTTAAAGGCATATCAAGTTGTCAGTGGATTATTGTTCTTCAGATTCCTACTTGTTAACATTTTGTAATGCATTACATTGAGCTACTAATAAACTACACTGTTGTTTAAGGAAACCTAGGACTTGTTTATTAATTTATGAGGAACCAAATTCTCTTTAGACTATGTTTGATCTCGTGGTTAAAGCACAGGATGAGGAATTGGAAAACTTACTCCTACCTCAGCTAGATATCTTTCAGTTGTCAGTGTCTCTCAACCATAGGAAGAAGAAAAGGTCAAATCACTTCTGAAAATGTTGCTTAGAAAACTCCATGGACTTGTCCACAGAGTTGCCAAGACTTAAGACTAACTTGAAGGGGAAAAAAACCCAGAACAGCCCAAAGTTTTCTGTGGTACATTCCTAGGAACAGTATTATTCTTTAACTATTCGGCATTGTAGCTTTGTTCATTTTGTTTAAAAGCAGGTATGCCACCATAGATTAGACTAGACTAGACTAGATTGGATTAGATGATAATCATCTTCTTTGATGCTAGACAAAATAAAAAAGGCAAAGATTAGAGGGATATATTTTAGCTTCAGTTCTAGTTTCAGAGAAGAAAAGAGCATGTCTATGCTTTTCTGGATCAATGAAGCTGAGAACAAAAGATGACCTTGTGGACCTAAATGATCAGCATGTACAAGTGTTAAGGAGGAGGTTTTCCCCGTTGGGAAAAAAGTTTGATTTAGAGAAAGGTTTACTGACATTTAAACCCTTTTAAAATTTGATCTGGGAGAAGAAAAGGATCACACATGAATCCCTATTTAGAATGAGGGTAACAAGTATTGAACTATCAGGGGGAAAACCCTTATCACATCATCAGAAACTCTTATTTGAATAAAAACTGGCATAATCCATTGCTTTGGCTCTTGCTTTTGGCGTAAAAAATAAGTACCAGCTGGAGCCCAACAACAAGAAAAACCCCAAAGATTTCTGCTTTGATTTTAGCTTGCACACTGAGCTTTAATTAACTTCATCATTCCTTCTATTAAATTCATATTCATTTAAGACGTCTGGTTTGCCTTATTTCTTTTGTTCAAAGGAGTTGATCACCTGGGGTCTTTTTGCAGAAAATTTCAGTGGAGGCAGAGATTATCTGGACATTCTCATTATAGACACCCTGTTATTTGCAAAATGTTACTTCTAAAAAGCAAAACATGTGATCTCACCTTAAAGGGCAACAGGCAGATATAGTACTTTATAAAGAAAGGGAGGAATTCCCTCTAAGCAATATATAAATGTCATCCTGCCTCTTGTTCAAATAAATCCACATTAATTTACTTCACAGCAGTCCTGAATTCAGATGATGCATATTTTGTTCATCAAAAGGAGAGGAACATTCTCAGATCCTTCATAGTTGCTATACCACAGCTTTTCTACAAATCCTAAGCTTCTATTAATGTCTTCCCAGCCATATTGTGCTGATTTTAGCTCCCCAAATTCCCTATCAAGTATGGGCTATGGGAAGAATGTTGGGGGCTGAAGTTTACATATTCAGAAGGTTCCCTCCCTCCCTCCCTCCCTCCTCTCTCTCCCCCCCCCACACACGCCTTCAAGTCAATAAATTGGAAAAGGCAGTTTTACTAAAACAACTTATGGTCTGTGCATGTATCTTTAATGCTAACAAACAACATTTGTTCAGTCCAGGTTTTTGGAAACGACTTAATAGTAGAAAAAAATGCCAACTCCAGTCTAAACATCTGGCTAACTATGCAACTAGCCATAATATCAAATTAACTTGTATTTTTCCGAATACAGTGAATATTATGTTACATTATAATAGCGTTATATAACCCTATTACAGGAGTGATTTGGGGCTTCAAAGCAACTGGAAAACCAGGTTAGATTTAGATTGAAAAAAGATAGGCTTTGGAAGTTTTTTGAAAATGCTGTGCAATAACACTTTAATTTAATAAATTCCAATTTAGCGGCCTTTTGGTGCAATGGACAAAGGTTCGATGAAAAGTAGCCATGGTGAATTTCACATTTTTTATCTCATTTTATAACATCTATAGTGATTTACATGATTTGTATGAGAACATCAATTGAAATAATCATGTACTTTTATATTTAATGGATATATGGGACTAGCTTACCCCCACCACAATTTATCCTGTACAGTGAGTTTTTACTGTATTGCATTACTGTATTTACTCCATAGAAAGGGGCTTAGCTTAAGAAAATCCTCCTTCCCCCAAAAATGGAAGAATAGTCAGATACATTCATGTGCTTCATTTACTGTCTTGTCAGCAGATCTAAGATGACCTTTGATTTCAGAGGCAAATTCATTTAAGAAACAAACCCACTAATCTTCATTTTTGGGAAATGCGGTATATCAGGGTCAAGTAATCTTGTTTTAGTGGTAAAAAGGAAATTATTTCTAATTGCCCTCTGAGAGGGTATGGTAGTAATGTAGGGACATCATAAGAAGGGGTGACACCAAACTTTCATTATCCTTTTGTCCTTTGTGATGGGGCTTAAATGAAACAGGAACAGTAGATCTTATGAGTTTTTAGCTTGTTAAAAAAGAATAGTTCCAAATGGTACAACTTAAAAAAAATATGGAAGAGAAAAGTATGTATTTTTTCCACTACATTTTAGTGGAGGTCTACATAGGTTCCAGGGGACTGCCATAATCATTTTTTCTTCTCTATAGTCTGGCCGAGAAAGTCTTCTGTAATTTAAATTAGACGGCTATGGCAGTGCAGATAGAGCAAAGATAAATATGCAGAAATATCACCAGGAACTTCTTGCATTATTTTAATCTAACTACACTAAAGACAGAAATGAGCATTTCCTATGCTCTATTCACCCAATTACCTTGAATTGTTCTTAAAACAAAAATCTACCAGGTAGAAAGACAGAGGCTATATCGAGGTTGGAAAGGACATAATGGGCTTTCACAATAATCCTCACTCCCTAGAAAAAACCCATCTTTCATCCAGCCCTTTGTTCCCTGTTTGGCAAATTATCCAATCCTGCAGCCTTAGAAAGCTGCATCCCAACATTTCTTTTATGTTGTGAATGTCAGAAAAAAGCCAGTTTTGACAGCACTTATCCAGGCATTTAATTGCTTCTTGTAAAGCTGGGTATGAAAGCGCATTTCCCCCTCCTTCTCATAATGCGTTTGTATGTGACTGTTTTAAAGCAATAATGTGAAATAAAGGGACTTATCAGTTTCCTGCATTAGATGTCCTATGGCCAGTGGTTTACTTGACACATCAATCAAAGAAATTTATAGCTCAGACTCAAGTTTATTTCTGTTGCCACTTACTACAGAAAAAGGTACCAAACTTACAATGAAAGGAGGATATTGCATTTCAGATGGAAGGATTATATTTAAATTGGAGGCCTCAAATGTGCTCTTGTATGGCACAGTTCCAAGCAGTCATCAAACAATGGTTCATTGCTCCTAGCTGTGCATTCTAAAAATTTTTTTTAAAGCTTTCTATTTAAATACATTGCTTAGTTCTTTCTTCCATCTGGCCTTCTTGTTCGAGCTCAAATGTAATCCCTTACTCTATTAACCTGTCCATCCTCACAGCTGTCCCAACATAAATAACTGATGTAGAGACCTAAAAACAAACAAACCCCAAAGATGCTCCTAATTCCCAAGATTAAGCAAATGTTACTGCAGCAGAAGACGAGCCCTTTTATTACACTGTATATTTACCCACATAAGCACCAAATGTTAGATGGCTTCTTCTTATTTTTTCCCCCTTCCTATCCCTGAGGCTGCCTTTTCTAATCAAGTGGTGCCCATCAGATTGATGAGTGGCATCCCTCTGCCTATGGAGGTCAGTTGGAGTTATGCATTTAGCATTTCCCTCTCCGGCGCTGGCCTGATTTGATTTACCATGACACTGAGACCCAGCTCTGCTCATCATACCTGCAGCACTTCATGTCAGTAATGTCATATCCCAAAGCAAATACAGACTCAGGGGTTAATTGAATTACAAAGACAAGTGGCCTCTTCCCCCCCCCCTTCACTTTCTTTCTTATTGGTGCAGGCGATACCAGTAATGATCAGCATATAGAGGCAAGGCTAGACTGCTGTAGAATCCGGCAGTTAAAAAGAAAAAAAATATGAAAAAGCAAAATAGGAATATGAAAGAGAACAGTTTGCTGTAAGAGTGCATGAGGTGGACATTTTGGTTTAATTATTTCACTTTTGTAATTAATATAGGTTTTTCAATTGTTAGTCTTTCCTGATAAAAACCTGACAGCAATGTATAGGCCAGTGTTTCTCAACTTTGGCAACTTGAAGATGTCTGGACTTCAACTCCCAGAATTCCCCAGCCAGCGAATGCTGGCTGGGAAATTCTGGGAGTTGAAGTCCAGACATCTTCAAGTTGCCAAGGTTGAGAAACACTGGTATAGGCACATTTGTGGTTGTCTATATCAGGACATATAGAGGGCATAATGGCTCAATGGTTACAGAAAGCTGACAGCCCGAGTCCTGATCACTGTGCAATGGGGTGAGCTCCCTTTCCTGCTCCTGCTCACCTAGCAGTTCAAAATCATGCAAATGCGAGTAGATTAATAGGGACCTCTTAGGTAAGGTAAGAGCGTTTGACAAGTCTTTCTGGTATAGTGATACTGGCCACATGACCATGGAAATGTTTTCAGACAATGCTGGCTCCCTTGGCCAAGAAATGGAGATGAAAACCACGCTCTGGAGTTGGACACTTTACCTTAAAGAAGAAATAAATATTTCTAAGGGACATTCTAGTTGTGTTTCATATTGTTTTCATATTGTTTTCAAAACAACTCATCCCTCTGTATTTCTTCTTCCAAGGTCATGTTTACTAATCCAGTGTGTTGGCTGTCCCCTCATTATCATCACATTGTTCTTTCATATGAATTCAGGAAAATATATGTACTTCAAGTACTACATTGGAAACTACTCCTGGTTAGACCTGAGAAATTTATAGCTATGCTTTCTGTTCTTCACTGCTGCTCATACATTAAATGAAAATACCCTATGGGGAAGTGGAGGGGGAATATGGATTTTTTTCAGTGTCATAAATTAAACTTTGTAAGGATTAGGCCTTACAGAAAGGCCTTGCACCAATGTTTTCCCATTCTCTAAAGGGGAAATGGAGAGCTTCAGACTTTGACTAATGCATCTTAAGAGGAAGCATGATTTAAGATTCAAGATTCTTGCTTGTCCTGCCATCAATCTATGAATCTAGTGTGGTAGCCAAAACCTGAGGATTAGATACTATTGCAAAAAAGCCACTTAACTGAGATGTTGCAAGGAATGAATTAGTGCAACATACACTGATCGTTAACTGGTCTGCCACAGAGTTTAATACCAATAATTCATAATAACCTGGCTTTTTATTCCAAGTGTGACATAATTCCTAGAGGGCTAAATCATGGGATCTGCAGCCCACAGGAAGTGATATTAGTGATGAAATATAGTAAGAAAGTTGATTCCAAGGGAGGAGACAGTGCATTCCAGAGGAGTAAGAGGCAGCTTGATATATTATGTGTGAGAGAAAGAGTAAAGGCAGCCTAACACTAATAGTTCCCTGAATATACTGTAGATGCACATAGTAGAATGCTCAGTCTGGCAAGATTTTGTCTGTAAGTCTGAAACAAAGAAGAACTCAACTTGGAAGATTCATCATGTGTCATTCTTGATTTTGGACTTGACATATTTTGTTCTATATGCTCAGATGAAACAGCCATGTAACATAATCCAAATAACATAGTTCTGTTTTTTGAAACTTTAATTATTGGAAATATAGGGATCCCCACAAGAGTAAGGGAAAATTCCAGCAGGGAATCCTGTGGAAAGTTTTGAATTTCAGGCATATCCCTGTATCATTAGACCCAAATGACCCCATATGTATATGTATCATACTAAGCAGGGGCGTGCAGTCACTAGAGGCAAGGGAGGCGGAGCCTCCCCAGTCTCCTGAGAGAAAGGAAAGAGTTTTAAATATTTTTTTAATGAATTAAAGCCAGGATAGTTGCTACCAGATTTCAAGTCACAGTGGCTTGGTGTCTGCTCTCAGTGTTAACTAGGAGGAGGCCAGAGAACTCGGGGCCTCTTTTGCTTAAGGAATTTTTCACCTTTTAAAAGTTAAGGCGGAGTTAAAAAGCAAAAGATTTAATATGCAAAAGAGGCACTGATTCTCCCGCCTCCTGATCTGGGAGCAGTGAATCATGTCTTGCACTTCAGCGACTGCGCAAGTGCAAGGGTGATTCTGGAGAGGTTTTTCTTTCACCAGCCGCCATTTCTTCTGAAGCCAGCCCAGCACCGAGCGGGGAGGACAAGGAGGAGGAGGAGGAGGAGGAGAAGAGCGGTGAGTCCCTCCCCAGCCAGCCACAAGGGCTCACCGCTCTTCTCCTCCCAGCCAGCCAGCCACTCACCCCCACCCGACCTGCTCCCTGCTTGGCCGGCCGGCCGGCCAGCACAAAGACTCACCGCTCTTCTTCTCCCAGCCAGCCAGCCAGCCAGCCACCCCCACCCGACCTGCTCCCTGCCTGGCCGGCCAGCCGGCACAAAGACTCACCGCTCTTCTCCTCCCAGCCAGCCAGCCACCCGACCTGCTCCCAAGAATGTCAGCAGGGACGGAGGAGGTGGGGGGCGAGGCAGCAGAGCGCGGCAGTGGCGAGAAGCAACACCCCCGCCGCTGTGTCCGACAGGCATCTCGCGTTTATGTCCATCATAAACGAGAGACGCCTGTCAGACACAGCGGCGGGGACGTTGCTTCTCGCCGCTGCCGCGCTCTTGCCTCACCAACGGTATCCCTCACCGCACGTCACTGATACTAAGTCATAATGAGGTTTGACTGATTGTGGCTTAATATGTTCCAAAAATCTGGCTATTGAGAATAATTAAACATGATTTATGGATTAATATGAATCTGAATCCAGGTAACTGTGGATTACTCAAGAAACCATGCATAAAAAAAACCCAAGGGTGAGAGCAAGATTGGGCTGCCAGTGGGCCCCAAGAGGCCATCAGCTGCCATAATGTAACTCCATGGTCCACTTTGTATTTATAATATTTTAAAGATTCCATCCAAAACTTGGGCTGTAAAGTTCAGCCAAAATAAACACGTTTATTTTAAGCATCCCAAATAGATGGAGTAAAAGATCTCAGATCTGCTCTTGATTTCTGATGAGGAGTTAGTCAACCTTCTCCAGTGAGAACACTTTGCCAGCTGGTGCTGAGTAGTGACTATGAGTCCCAAATGCCATGTTTCTTCTTGAAAGAAACTGTCAATATGTCATTGGCAGCCAGCTCCAATTGCACTTGGAGTCCCACAGGAAACTCACTTCTTGCAAATGACAGTGAAGCGATGCATCCAGAAAGCCTTCTCAAAGGAATACAGAGAGACAGGGGAGGATAACAGGGCTATACAGCATGTTAATTTTTTTCTGCAGACATTGCTTGCTATCCTGTATTTTTCAACCGCATCAAGAGTGCAAGAGAAGAGTAGGAAAGGTGACCCTTATTAGTGCATAGCAAATAAAAGACACCTGCAAGGCCTCGGCAATGTGCTAAGCCAGTATTGTCAACCACAACAACTTTAAGGCATGTGGACTTCAACTCCCAGAAATCCCCAGAAGGCATCTGCTTAGGGATTTCTGGGAGTTGAAGTCCTCATCCCTTAAAGTTGTTGAGATTGAGAAACACTGTGGGATAATTTCTGGCTTGTAGCAAAATTGTGTTCTCTTTCTTTTGCTAAAATTATTTCCACCAAGTGGAAGAATGGCTTTTAATGGTATTGTTAATACTATTATAATCATTTCTGAAAGGGTGAAGAATATAGTCAGGATCTTTACCTAGGAAAATACCTTGGGCATGTGACAAAAATGCCATAGTTGCTATCTTGTACAGGTCCATCTGCCTTCTGCAAAGTCATCCTGCTCCAATGTGGCTTCCCCCTGAACAAGGTCAAATGGAACTCCCCTCCAGATGGCAACTCCTAATAGTTTGTTTTGGTACAGACAGGTGGCAATTAGAGATAATTAGCATAAGTTTCATTTTATTGCACATTTTATGTCACTAGAGCTTTGCTTCTTGATTAAGGGTTCTAGGATTTTTTAAACTGAAAGGTTCCAAAGCCTCTAAACTGTTTGAAACTTCCTTGTTTACTAACTGTATCACAGCTTGTGATATTATTCATTTGTGAAAGAGATAGAAACTGTCCATTGTGATACATGCTAGGCAGAACAAACTCACCAGAGAGGTTAAGCAGGTTCTTGCCCTGAAATGTTTTTACTGTCAATTAAAAATATACCTATTTTGACCAGCTTTTAGTATGGGAATGGTACCGATCTTCTCAATTGATGGGGATATGTTCCAGTCTGGCCAAAATTGGACAAAGGAGGAGAAAAAAAGATGGCTGGAGAATGAAGTTATGCGAGTTACAGTATGTGTAGAGCAATTAGTGGTTTCTAGTTGAGAAAGGAGAAGAAAGTTCGACAGATGGGATCTCTGAAAGAAAGGAAGGGAAGATCCAGAGATAGCTCTTAGATGTTCAGTCAAGATGGGAAAGATGCAGCTGTCTACAGACCATCTTCCCACAACACTGAAGATGGGAAGACGAGAGATGTTGGAGCCCAATTCTCTAGTTAAGGACAGGGCAGAAGATCCTGCCAGAGGTTCTTGCCCAAGAGAGGTATTCAGCTGAATAGATCCAGGAAAAAGTCAGGTTGTATTGAACAGAGGACAATAAATTCAATGTAGAAACAGGGGAAGGAAACAGAGTGAAGGGTGAGGAAGCAGAAGAGCTAGAGAATGATAGTTTCTGGGAAGGAGGTCTAGGAAGAAACCTGACATAGATGAATGTTGGGTTTGTGTTGTTGTAAATATTTAAATGGTTAACTATTTGAAGTATAGTTTTTTAAAAAGTTGTCACTGTCTTTAGTCAGAAAAAAAATCCCTGGTTAATGCTCTATTTGCGGTCCAGCATATCAGACACTAAATGTGTGTTTAAGTTAATGGAAGGCAGATTTAATTCAAACATCTGACAAGATTTCCTACTGATAATAGACAATAGAACCAGTAAGATAGGCAGATGCTGATTTCTTCCAAACTAGATGTACTTTTTTAGTTCATGAACCTTTCACTCTCTTTCTCACTGATAGTTGCAACGTTTAATCGGAATAGATGTGCATCTAGTACGAGATTTAAAAAAATGTAACTAGGCTAGGGCCAAGTGTTCTATAAATCAAAAATGTTCCCCAAGTCAGAAATATCTCCAACTATAGTACTTTTGGAGCCATTAATTAAAAATTTATATCTATATCATTTTTTCCATCTTAATATTTCTTTATGAAATGAAACAAAGAATTAGGAAGATGGGGATTAAAAATATGAAATATAAATGGGAATGATTTAATGGGAAGAAAAAGGAATATGGCAATTAGAGGACATTGACCAGTTAATGTTCCATGGATGAAGCACAATGATTGTTCAGTAAAATACTGTATAGTATAATACTGTACTCTGCACGTCTTGCAAAAATAAGACATTAGAATGCAAACAAAAACTTATGAATCAATTGCACCAATTATCTTTTAAAATAAATGAGCTAAAACACCAAACACTTGCTGAAGAAAAATGCTTTTCTTTTGAGGGGAAGGACAGCAAAAATGAAAGTAATCTGGCTTCTCATGGTAGGAAGTTCCAGAATCTGAGAGTGATAAGCACAGTTCATTGCATATTAATGAAATAGATTTTTGTTTTTCAAACTTGGCACCTTTAAAATAATATGGATTTCAACTCCTAGAATTACCCAGCTAGCATGCAATTGCCAATTGGTCATGGTGGTTGGAAATTCTGGGAATTGATGTTCACATATCTAGCTGCTAAGCTTGAAAAACACTGAAATAAATTGATCAAATGCTCTAGCTTGAGCTTCATTGGCAAATAGAAAAAAGAGACCTTTGAGCTACGCATTGGGATTACTTAAAGCGCATCAATGATCCTCTTGTTAGTAGAGATGATGTTTATTACCCTAGAAGCCTTTTCCAGAATGGTCTATGCCACACTTTCATTCAGCTGTTAATCAGCTAAAGTAAGTATAGATTAAGACAGCTTCATTAACAGTGATGAATGTTAAATATATATCGTTTAACATCTTCTCTCTAATAGTCTAATATCTTAGGGTGGCAACAAGGCATGGGAAAGAAGAAAAATAAACATGTGAGACCTGCAAGGAAGATGGTTTTCAAGAGGTGCTTGGAGGGTAAGATGAGAGATGTTTATTTTGTTCATCGTTGTGCCTTCAGTTTCCAGCATTTGCATTTCCTACATAATTAATATTGGGAACATGTGTGTGATTTTTTTTCATAGTAGTAGTAACATTACTAGTGGAGATTTGAGCAAGAGAAGACAAAATTAAATCCTCAACAATTTTTCTTGTTGGAAAACTCAACAACTCAACCTGCGGCTTTCCCCATTTAATGCCTATCTGTTTAGCTGTCTATCCATTCTATTTTTCCATCCTATCTATCTATCCATCCAATCTAAATCTAAATCTAAATCTAAATCTAAATCTAAATCTAAATCTAAATCTAAATCTAAATCTAAATCTAAATCTAAATCTAAATCTAAATCTAAATCTAAATCTAAATCTAAATCTAAATCTAAATCTAAATCTAAATCTAAATCTATCCTATCCTATCCTATCCTATCCTATCCTATCCTATCCTATCCTATCCTATCCTATCCTATCCTATCCTATCCTATCCTATCCTATCCTATCCTATCCTATCCTATCCTATCCTATCCTATCCTATCCTATCCTATCCTATCCTATCCTATCCTATCCTATCCTATCCTATCCTATCCTATCCTATCCTATCCATCTATCTATCTATCTATCTATCTATCTATCTATCTATCTATCTATCTATCTATCTACCTACCTACCTACCTACCTACCTATCCTATGTATATTACATTTCCAATCTTTTTTCCTGTCATTCCTAAAGAATGCTAGGGATGACATACATGATTATTTTTTTTATCTTACCAATAACTTTCTAAATAGTCTGGTGGAATGAAGACAGGAACAAATAATTTAGTAAACCTGTTCATTTGCCAAAGTTGCTTTACCATGAATAAACAATTAGGTGCTCCTTTGCTATCAGAAATGACAACAGCAAATGACTTTGCCAGCAAATTACAGAAATTCCTTCTGAAATTCCTTCTGTTACTATTCTTTTTAAACCATGCAATCCAGAATCCATGGTTTGTTTCCATTAAGCAAGCCATAAATTGGAAGTCAAGAATAATCCATAGTTTCTATTATGGACAATAAGCCAGACAATTCACACACTCCATTTGATCAACATACACTGCCATGCTTCTTAATTTTGGTAAGGCAAGATTTCTCAAAATTTCATTCATTATGATGAATATAAACTGCATATTCTATTGCAACTGCACAGATATTGAATGCATATGGAGAATAGTCTTAACATCAGCAAACTACTAGGACCAGAGCAGGCTTCATTTGGTGCAATGGTCTGAAATCCATTGTAATCCATCATGTTCCTTTATTTTTAAGGAGATAATTTTGATAACCATATGGCAGGAAAAAATATTTGCACTTTCCAACCCAGCCCACTATTCCTTTCAAATACAAGAGAAATGTAAGAATCTACAATACTGTAGGCACTCTGCTCAGTGACACAGATTTGATAAAACATGCAACACCAAGTGCTTCAACAAGAACAGAATACCCACGAGAGCATTTCACCACCTGAGTTGTAAATTACAGTGCTGCTGGAGAAGGAGAAATTCATTTTTAAAAGGTATTGTAATCTGTTGGGCCGTGCAGTCACATATCTTTAAAATGGCAAACACAAATAGGTAACACTAGCATAAACTTGAAAAGGCATGTATGGAAGGAATTCAGACTCAATAAGAATAAGAAGGTATTTATGACTAAATGTTGGAGGAAGGAGTTGTAGCTAACTGGTGGATCCCAGATTAAATCTCTGATTTCTTCAGTTCTGTATCAGACAGTCTAGGATGATATATTAAAATTAAAGGTAAAGGTTTCCCTCGCACATATGTGATAGTCATTCCTGACTCTAGGGGGCGGTGCTTATCTTTGTTTCAAAGCTGAAGAGCCAGCACTGTCCGAAGATGTTTCTGTGGTCATGTGGCCGGTATGACTAAATGCCAAAAGCACACGGAATGCTGTTACCTTCCCACCAAAGGTGGTTCCTATTTTTCTACTTGCATTTTTACATGCTTTCGAACTGCTAGGTTGGCAGAAGCTGGGACAAGTAACGGGAGCTCACTCCGTTGTGCGGTGCTAGGAATTTGAACCACCAACTTGACAACCTTTCTGCGTCCCTATTAACTAAGATTAACAAATCCAATTTAAAAGAAATGGGCCCAGATATTGACATCTAGCAATATCTAAAGTTGCAAGGTCAGTATTGTCTTAATTACCCTGATCAATAATTATCAGATATTCCTAGTTAAGAAAGGTTTTTTAGAGTCTTATAGCAGACTCCTTTAAATAAAGGGAAGATGGCCTGTTCTCTCCCTCAACACCCTAGGTTCCTTTCATTAATGGCCATCTTATTCTGCTGTTTTAAGAAGGTATAATATTCAGAAGTCACAGTTCTTTCTTCAGATTCTCTGATCACTTTCTTAAGAATTCCAGATGATAAGAATCTAAAATAACAAGTGGTTGCTATGGTAAAGTCACTGTTACTTGCTAGAAGTATTTGCCTAGTTGTGAACAAAATTCACAAATAACAAAATAGGCTCTAATCTATGTTTGAACCAACGTATCTCAAAAGATGGGATATAGCAAAATTTAAGTCCTGTCTTTGAATCAAAGCTTCAGACCAAACTCTTCCTAGTTTTCAAATAACTCAAGAAAGAAAGAAAAAAATATCAAAATATTATAATGGATGATGATTTGTTAACGAAAAGGCATCATTTTTTTTAACAACCTCATCCAAAAATGGTAGAAGGCCATGTTGCATGTTGATATATGTTCTCTGAGAACATTCCTTTTGTCCAGATGCTGATTTGGAAAACTAGCAATTTACTGGCAAGCTTGTTTAGAAAGCAAGGGAAAGAATGTTCTCTCCTGTCCCATTCCCCCGCCCCCATTATACTGGAATAAGTAAAGAACAACAGTGCATCATGTCATTATATTGCCATGCTTTGACTGGTGCTATCATCAAACAGTTCATAAATTCTTGCAATAAAAAAGAACTAAACTGTCAACATAGAGAACACTAAAATTCTAAGTGTCTCTCTCAGTTTCCTTGCAATTAGGAGCTGCTAAATGATTACAACCAATTCTGCTCACTTATTCTCACTCTTTCCTTAATAGCCTGATTTACATCAATTGGAGAAGAAAAGAAACTCAGTTAATTGAGCCCCCACTTTCTCAGCGGCACCTTGTATCCACAGAAGAGCAAACATATGCTTATGGGATTTATCTCACATTACCCAATATTATGATTTTGGGAAAAATAAGCTCGAGGGTAAAGAGAAAGTTTACTCCTGCACACACATAAAAAGGATGCTCTATTTCATTGCAAAGAACTCTTCTAGGAAGGGACACTTTCATCACCAACCAGTTTTGGTCTTTCCAAAGCTCCGTGTTTGGGGGAAGAATAGAATAGAATAGAATAGAATTCTTTATTGACCAAGTGTAATTGGACACATAAGGAATTTGTCTTTGGTGCATATGCTCTCAGTGTACATAAAAAGACAAGATACGTTTGTTAAGAATCATAAGGTACAGCACTTAATGATAGTCATAGGGTACAAATAAGCAATCAGGAAACAATCAATATAAATATAAATCATAAGGATACAAGCAACAAAGTTACAGTCCTGCAGTTATAAGTGGGAGAAGATGGGCCATAGGAACAATGAGAAGACGAATAGTAATAATAATGCAGCCTTAGTGAATGGTTTGACAGTGGTGAGGGAATTATTTGTTTAGCAGAGTGATGGTGTTTGGGAAAAAAGGGTTCTTGTGTCTAGTTGTCTTGGTCTGCAGTGCTCTATAGTGTTGTTTTGAGGGTAGGAGTTGAAACAATTTATGTCCAGGATGCGAGGGGGGTGTCTATAAATATTTTCACAACCCTCTTTTTGACTCATGCACAGGTCCTCAATGGAAGGCAGGTTGGAGGCAGAACCTCCACACATTATCTGTCTAAAATTTCCCTTATGCTGATATTCTATGTAGTTTTCATGGGCCAAGCAAGGGTGAATAAGAGTACAGCTCTGCAATAAAAATGCATTTAATCCCAAACACACTCTCAAAATAATAATCCCAAACACACATGCCAAATACATTTCCTATTGAATTTAGCTTTTTTACTATGCATGGGATTACATTATGGATTTTAGTAATACAGTCAGTAGTTTCAGCAAATTTTCTAGTTAGTGAATGTTTCTAGTATTCATCAGTGATAATTTACAGTACTCATGGGAGTGCAAGGTTATCCATGGTTTCAGTGATGCTGATCTCTTAATTCTTAACAGTGATAAGGTTGCCACAAGAGTTTAATGGAGCATGCTTACTGCAGAAGAATAAATAGCAGCCAAGCCGCATAGAACAAGAATATTTTTTTAACCTCAGCTCATTCTTATATTGTTAATAAAGCCAGAAACATCTGATAAAAGGGAGCCTTGTATTTTAAGGGGTGGGGGAAAGGGATTGTAAGGCATAGTTTGCAGATTGATTAAAAGCATCTTGTAGAACCTCTTCTGAAATCAGAGTAGCTTTCCCAGTTATAGTTGTGAAGTGCAATCCATCATTGATAATGGAACTGGTCTTGAGGGACTAGGTACACTTTTAAAAAAACTAGATGCCTAGGGAGAAAAATGCAAATAATAGCCAAGAAGGACCTGCATTTAACATGTAATGTTTCTTCAAGATTTTATTCATAAGCCAACAAAGAATCAAACAGGTTTAAGGCTATTGATTTAAATAGATTTAGGAGGTGTATTATTGTATCCTCTTTTGGTCATTTCTATAACTCAGTATGCACACAAATAACAATAAACTGGAAGTGAGCAGGCAGAGAAGAGAGAACTTTCATAAATAGAAGAGAGTTTTTGGAAAAAAAAGTTCATTGTAAGGCAACCCTCATCTAATACAAGTCTCAGTATACTCTACTTATATTTTTAACCAAAGATAAAAATGGAACGGCTGTACTCTGGTTTACCAATGTATTTTAGATTCAAGTTTAAGTATTTACATGTTCTTTGTAGTCATAGAACTATAACTAGCCTATGTAATAGTTTGTTACAGTGAAAAGAGGAAGCCAGCAAATATATATTGACATCTTACACATAGGTCCATCTGCTGGCATTTGCATCTCCAACAATTTCTGTCCCCATGGCATTCAGTGAAACTCACTAATTTATATAATGAAGCAGCCCTTTTCAGAAAGTTTGCTTTCTTGGAGCCTGTTGCTGTAGCAAATATCTAATGATGATAACACTAGATTTATTTGAATGTTATATATATATATATATTTCTGGTCATTGTTTGCTTCCTATAAAATTGTATGTTCCTCCTAAAAGAGTGCAATAAATATCTCCTGTTGTAAACATATTTTTAATATGATCAGGCTGTGGAGAGAAGGAATAGATTATTTTGAACAAGTTGAATCAGACACCATTATAGAAATAGATGCAGACCTTAATGTTGATTTGCTAATGGCTGAAACAATGGTATTTTTAAAATATCAAAATACTGCATATTGATGGCCAGCCTAATATGGCAATGCATATTTTAAGAGTGATTGGGAATAAATTGCTGCTTTAAGAAACCTCAGTTATTTAGTATGGCACCTTTTCCAGGTGATTAAATGCCTGCAAAAAAAATTAAGCTAGGTTTGAAAAATTACTCTTACATTATTTCTGAAGCATGCTAAGTCTTACTACCTAATTCAATGGGGAAATTTCTGGATTCCAAGTTCTATAAACTAAACTAAAGTAACAAAAAATAAATGATGGGAATTGTAATTCAAGAACAACACGTAATATATAAGTTCTTTAAATTTGCTTTTAGAGTTTCATATACAATTCTTTCTAAGTTTTGATGAAGGTGCCAGACCTGGAATCCTATATACAACAGCATGTGCTGAACTTCAAAAAAAGTAAAAAAAAATGTATTAATGCTTCACTGTTCATGATATTGAATCAATCAGATTTATAGCCATCTTTCTCCTGGTAAAATTAGCTTGTAATAGTAATGAGGGTTTAAAATGCATATGGGGTGTGCAATGGTCTTTCAAGGTACATTGTGCAGCAGTAGGAAACAACAGCCAATTACTTAATAGCCGGCCATTGACATTCCAATCAACCAATAAGAAGCCACATACAACCAGCCATCATATAAATACTATGCATAGAATAGCCCAAAGCACACATTCTGGTAGAAGTTCCCTGAGGATGGGCTCTAACACGAGTCTGAAAGCTCAGAATACTAAACATCTGGTCCCAGTGACCAACCCAGATTGGATACTGTAGCTTGCAATAGTTTATAATATAAGACAAATCATCTGATCCATCTCCTCAGCTAATATAGCATTTCCAAAGAACTGAAGAGTGTAATTGGTGGTAACATTACATTTTCAAAGATTTTTGTGCCATCCCCATTTATGCTTCAGATCCTTGCAAGGATTTGGAACTCATAATGTCTCAAGGGTAGTTCTTAGAATATATTCTACCATTCTAAGGGTACAACTTACAGTTATTTCTTGGAATATGTTCAATTCACGTTTGTAAAATGGTACACAGTAAACAATGTCATTAGCAAAAATAAGAAGTATAATTTCCAAGTCAAAGTTACTCAGATTCATTTAGATATGTGAATTTTACAATTGTGGCATTAAATCACCTTGCTTGTTAGAATGAGCTCACTGCACAGAATAAAATAAAATAATTTTAAATGTTTTCCTATTATCCTTTTCTTTTTTGTAAGGTAAGCATTCTTTGTGATCTAAGTGGAAATAGAAAGTAGGAGGAGAAAAAACTATGTATGTAGTACACACAAACACATCCTGAAACAATATTATGTTTTCTGGCAAGGAAGCACCAGGTATGTCACTCTATGGAATTAAAAAAATATTGTCAGAAAAAAGTAAAGTTGATGTTAATATTTTATTCCTTTTGACCATTTTTCCCCCTGGGAACAGTGCTGCCATTGTATGAGCATTTGAGGAGGGAAGAAATAGTTGAGAACCCAGCCATCTCAGAAATTCCTCTTGATAACTGGAGAGAATTATCTCTCTGTCAGGATCCAGAACAATTCTGTTCCTGGGCAACATAAATAATCAGGTGAGAATACAGATAAATGTATTGAAACCACGGCAATCTCTTTTTCCTCTAGAAAATGAAAAGAAATGAAACTTGTTTCAGGAAAGGATGGTTTGTGTGAAAAATAAATATCAGGATGGCTGTGCTTAACTCTTTTTCTGATACCAATTTCACCTTTGTATCCAGCCTAGATGCATGAAAACTCATCTGTCATTTACAATGAGCAGGACAATATGAATCTGAGATTTTAAAAACTGAATGCAAGAATGAGTAAAATGAATGAATTTGTCCATCTAAAACGTTGAGCATTACACTATTAAAAGTCTGATTTGAAACATGGGCATATAGCCAGATTTGTGGTGGTCTGACAAATCATATTTCTTTTTCTCATAGGCTGCTCATCTTGAAGAAGTATATCATGATTTTTTTATGATGGTAAAAGTTATATATATTCAATATCTTTTGGTTCAGCTAGGAGGTACTTTAATTTGGTGCATTTTTCAAGAAGCGCTATCAATTGTAATTTGGGGAGGATAAATCCATGTGGCCATTCATGAGCCAACCTCTTCTCCTTCCCCCATGCTCCAATATTCCATATCTCAATACCAGAGGTGGTATTCAGCTGGTTTGGACCGCTTCTGGTGTACAGATAGCAGAAATTTTGATTAGTTCGGAGAACCAGCAAATACCACCTCTGGCTGGCTCTGCCCTCTCGCCCTTGCCATTCCCTGTCCTATGTTCCTTTGTTTTTTAACTCAGATGATTCATGTGGCAGAGTGGATTGCCGCACCCCAGGTGAGCTAAAAAAACAGCTCAGCTCACCAGTGTTGACACCTAGGGCGGTCTTTGAGTGCTGTGTGCACGTGCGAAGCGCTTTTTCATAGAACTGATAGGAAAAGATTTGAAATGCCACCACTGCTCTCAACTACTAGTGTACTTGAGCTTTATTTTTTTCTAAGCCAGTTTTCCCCATCCAATTGTCTTCTCGATGCATTGGATTACTGTTCCAAAATTTCTCATCCAACAAGTGAACAGGGAATTGTGAAGGTATCCCAGGCTTGTAGGCCATCTATATAAGAAGTCTGCCTGTAATCCAGATCAGGCTTAAGTAACACAAGTCTGCTGAAAGCTTTAATTTTCCAGCACTTTCACTGCATGGAAGTCAAATATGGTCTGTTTCACTGCTGAAGTAAGGAGCATTCAAATCATGCAATTATAGAGTTGGAAGGGACTATTTGAACTACTGAATTCAACCTGTTGCTGAAAGCAGGAATCAAAGCATTACAGACAGATTGTTATTTAATTTCTGCTTGAAGATCTTCAGTGAAGTAGAGCCCAGTGCCTTTGTGAGTAATTTATTCCACTATCAAACAGCTCTTACTGTTCAGAAGGGCTTTTGTGGATTTTTTGGTGTAATGTTTAAGCAGAACCTGCCAGCCTTCATAGATTGATTATTCTGTGTTTTGCTCTCTGGAATAAGAGAGGTCTTGATCTTTCTGTGTGTGATGTCCTTTCAGTTATTTGAAGAATACTACCTTACCCCAGCATAGTATTTTCTCTCTCTCAAGGCTAACCATACCTTCTTCAAGCTGTCTTCACATGACTTTATTTCTAATTCCCTGGTAATCTTTGTTCGTCTCATCTGAACCAGTTTCAATTTCTTTGCACCCTTTTAAAACAATGATATACAGAACTTGGAATGGATTTGACCAAAAGAATACTGGAATAATTACTTCTCATAACTTGGAAATTATGCTTCTGTAGATACATCTTAAAATTACATTTGCCTTCTTTGTGTTATAACCCACTGCTGGCCTATATTCTGTTGGTAAATAATGACTATTTTAATATAGTCCTTCTTAATTGTGGGTCTTCTGGATTGGGCAGCTGGTTTATGCATAAGACCTTCTGAATTATTTGTAGCTTGTCTGGGTTTGTTTAAACAAAATTAGTATTGTAATGTGGCTAGCTGAGCATTTGCCTTTGCAAAAAAGGGGGATAACTGCTCTCTGTTCCAGAAATTAAAATTAATAAAGATAGCTGCTTATGGCTATGAATATTAAGTACATATATTGTGTTTCTCCAAAAATAATCACCTCTGTTGTTGCCTGTGGCCCACGCAGATCAATGGGATTGCCTGCCTTCCTCCTGTGCCTCTGTTCTGTTTGCTGCCAGTATTGTCATATAAAGATGAGCCCCCTGTTCTTATATATAAATTATTTTTTATTTTTTGTTACATAGACAACAATGGGAAAGGGAGAGGATGGAGAGAAAAAAAGGGGGGGGGAGGGAAAACCCATCTTCACATACAATATGTCATTTAATCACAGGTGCATCCCTACTAAGTTTATACATCCCGTATCTCTCTATTATATATTCAATAAGCACCACAATAAGCTAGGGTTTAAAAAACAAAGAACAACAAAATAAAACAAGGGAGAGAGGAAGAAAAAAAAAGGTGGGGGAAGGGGGGGAGGCCAAAAAGGACAAAAAAAAAAAAGGTTCAAGGAGGAAAGGGGAAAAGAAAAAAAAAGGGTGGGGGGAGGGGGGGAAGGCCAAAAAGGACAAAGAAAAAAGGTCCAAGAAGGAAGGGGGAAAAAAACAAAACAAAAACAAAAACAAAAAAGAAAAAAAACCATCATCACATGCAGCATGTCGTTTGATTACGGTTGTTTTAACATCTACATCTTCAAATAATGTTTACCATCTCAGATATTTCCTCTAATGTAACTAAAGATCTCATTTTCCTTCTACCATATATATTCAGTTAACATTAGCATTGTTTTCCCCCAGGGAATATACTTCTATTCATTGTTAATCTTGCATTTCATACCTTCAAACAGGGATCTTATTCCTTCATTGTTCAACAAGGCATCGCTGCCTATATATACCAGTTTTCATTTGTTCCCCTACTAGAATTGCCTTATCAGCAGCGAAATATCGTTATAATAAATTCTTAACCTTATACATTATATCACCAGACCTTATATTAGTACTTCCTTATATCATTGTTAAATTATTTTACAGCATAATTATATCATCATTTACTTTTTCCAATTAGGACATGAGTGTATCATTTTTCATTTCCAAAATTTTGTTTTTTTTCCCTTAGCCATTGATAAAACAAGTCCCATATCTTATAAAATTGTTCATCCTCTTGCTCTCTAATTTCAAATGTCAATTTACTCATTTCGGCACAGTCCATTATTTTTCGAATGATTTCTTCCTCTTTTGGTATTGTTTCATTTTTCCAGTTTTTTGCAAATACAATTCTGGCTGCTGTTACAACATTTACAATCAAATATTTTAAGTCTTTGTTGTAGGTTTCTGGTAAAATTCCCAATAAAAAGACCTCTGGTTTAAAGTCTATTTGTTTGTGTATCATTTTCTCCAACCACATGTGGATTTTAGTCCAGTATCTTTTGGCTTCAGTGCAAGTCCACCACATGTGGTAGTATGAGCCAGGTATCTGGTGACATTTCCAACACTTTTCTGATTTATTCTTAAACATTCTTGTGATTCTGGTCGGGGGTAGATGCCACCTGTAAAACATCTTATACAAATTTTCTCTATATGCAGTAGACATTGTCATTTTGTAATTTTGAGACCACAATTTCTGCCAATTCTCTAAATCAATCCCATACTTAAAATTTTCCCCCCAAGCAATCATAGTTTCTTTAACTTGTTCTTCATGCAATTTAAACTCCAATAAATATCCATATAGTTTTTTAATTACTTTTTCATCGGTACCTGTTAGAATTTTGTCTAGCTCAGTCATTTTATTATATAGACCTTTAGTTTTTCTATCTTCATTATATCTAGATTGTATCTGTACATATGAATACCAGTTCATTTCCATCCCTTCTTGCTTCAACTCTTGACTAAATTTGAGCTCACCCTCTGCATTCAATAATTCTATATATCTAACTGTTTGTTCCTTTTTATGTATTATCGGATACGAGAATGCTTCAATTGTTGATGTCCAGACTGGAATTTTTAAATAATGTAATTTTTTAATCTTTTCCCAATTTAACAACAACGCCTCCCTTATATAATGTCTTCTAAAGTAACCATGTGGCTTAGTTCCCTTATACCATAAGAAAGCATGCCATCCCAACAGCAAATCGTGACCTTCTACGTTCAATAATCTAGAGTTTTTTAATGATATCCACTCCTTAATCCACATCAGGTTTGCTGCCTGATAGTATAGCTCCCAATCGGGTAAACCAAAACCTCCTCTTGATCTAACATCTTGTAGTAATTTAAGCTTAGATGAGCCCCCTGTTCTGACCCACCATCTCTCAGCTTCCCTGTAGCCTGCATGGAGTATCCAGATTGTGTGCTTCCCCACATCTCTGCCTCCACCTGCTGCTTGGACAGGTAATCAACTCACCTGTGCTGTGTGGACTGCGGCTGCTGCCAGACACCATTGATGCTCACTGCCTCCTATGCTGTCCACACCCACCCTCCTTCACTACAGCTTATTTTTTGGGGTAGGGCTTATATTAGGAGCATACTTAAAATCAGGCTAGGGCTTATTTTTGGGTAGGGATTATTTTTGGGAAAACATGGTACTATTGAGAGCTTTTGGTTATTCTATCTAAATCTAATGATTATAAGAAATATTTATTATATATGTATTTGTTTAACTTTATTTTAGCACTGCCCAACGCTAACCTCTGAGCTGATCATAATATGAAATAAAATACAGTAAGATGATAAAAATAAGTAAAAAAACAACCAAGATTTAATAAAATAGCAACTTGGACAACTCCCATTAAAAGATATATAAAATATGCCAAACGCTAAAAACGGGGTTATGGACACAATACTCCAGGCCTGGGAGAACAGCCAGGTCTTTAAAGCTTTCCAAAACACTATTAAGGTGAGAATTGTGCAGATTAATCTTACAAAGCTATCCTAACCTTTGTCCCAAAGGTGCTTTTTCAAAAGGAAACTGGGCTTTCTTTGTTTTTCCTTGAAGATGCTTTGCTTCTCATCCAGGAAGCTTCTTCAGTTCAGACCTGAAGAAGCTTCTTGGATGAGAAATGAAACATCTTCAAGCAAAAACAAAAACAAAAAACAAAAGAGCCATGGTGGCACAGTGGTTAGAATGTAGCACTGCAGGTTACTTCTGCTGACTGTTGGCTGCCTGCAATTTGGAAGTTCAAATCTCATTAGGCTCAAGTTGACTCAGTCTTCATCCTTCTGAAGTCGGTAAAACAAAGACCGAACAAAGCGGGCAATATGCTGACTCTGTAAACCACTTAGGGCTATAAAGCACTGTGAAGTGGTATCTAAGTCTAAAAGCTATTGCTATTGTTATCTTCAAGCAAAAATAAAGAAAGCCCAGTTGCCTTTTGCAAAGCACCTTTGGGACAACCATGACCTGGATGACTGAGAGACTTTATAGACTTTAATCTATACATTTGGTTCTATTTTTCTAAATGAATCTTTGTACCTATTTCACTTAAATTTCATTCTGCTAGGATTTACCCAGTTTTCCAACTTGTCAGGAATAGTTGTATCTTATAGGAAAGAGGTGAAGGCTCTGGTGGACTGCTGCAATAAAAGTAACCTGGTTCTAAATAAAGCAAAGGAGATCATTGTAGATTTTAGAAAGAGCCAGCATAGTCATACACCACTCAGTATCAAGGATGCAGCTGTAGAGGTGGTCAACAATATTAAGCATCTGGTGCATATAACTATCAATATGAATTGGTGTCTCCACATCCTTAGTGAAGTGTGCAAACCAGCATCTGCATTTTTTGCATCAGATGAGGAGAGCACATATTTCACCTTCTGCCCTGGCCACATTTTACAGAGGTACAGTTTTAACAAACTGCATCACTATTTGGTCTGCTGGCAGCAGTGCCTCTGATAGAAAGTCCATACAGAGAGTTGTAAGGACAACCAAGAAGATTATAGGAAGCTCGCTTCCTGATATTCAGGACACTGCTTATAAGTGCTATTTGCTTAGAGCTCAAAGATTGTTAGAGACACCCCCACACACACACACACCTTATGGTACACGTGCCCAAAGTGGTATGCGGAGCCATGTTGCCTGGCATGTGCAGCATCACCGATTCCTCTTCTGGGTTTCTGGTGCACATGCACATGCAATGATCAGCTGGCCTTCATGCATGTGGCAGTGCTGGAAAACGGAAAAGCTGGTCTTCTGTTTTCCAGTGTGAGCATGTGTGCTGGCAGCTGACTGTCACACGCGCATGCGCACCAATAACCCAGAAGACTAGCTGGCTGGTGTGCATGTGTGTGCCAGAAACTGGACGTTCGTTTTTTGGCACGCACCTGTCCCCTGGATAGCTCCTCTCCCAGGTTGTGGCCTCAAAGAGCATGCGCAAGTTGCTCCCTTCTGGGAGGAGGTTTTGCAGTATTTCTAGAAGAACAACCTGATTCTGTAGTAGCTTTGTTTTCTATGCCATCCATCTGGTAAACTCACAAGATATGTTTTTTTTGCCATGTAGATGTATATTGGAGGTGGTGACCCTTTGAGAGCTATATGCAGTGAAATTTCACTTTAATGCATGCTGATTAGTGTACATTTAAAGTGACAATAAAGTTGTTTTAAGTCTACTCTAATCTTATAAGAAATTATTTAGTCCACTCAGTTTAATAACATCTGCAAATTTGATAACCATTATCTACATCTCTTCAGAATCTCTTAATTAAAATATTGAAAACTAAAAAGCCAAGACTAATTTTTGTGGCACTCCATTCCAGTTTGATCAGGAACAGTGCTAAATACTCTTTGAATACAATTTTGAACCAGCTATAGATCTACTTAATTGCTTAGTGTCCAAACCACATTTAAAAAGCTTACTAATTAACATGTCATGGGGTGCTAATCAAATGCTTCATAGAAGATGAGTATATGGCATTTAGTGTGATTTATTAAAGAAGTTGCCAAATCAATATAGGAGACAAGATTAGTCTAGCTAGGTTTGCTCTTGAGAAAGCCATAGCTTCTTCTGGAAAGTATCACATTGTTTTTAATGGATTTAAAGACACATCTTAAGAATCTTCCTGGGCTCTGAAGTCTTTGTAGTTTGCTGAATCTTCATGTTTCCTCAGTTTTGAAGATAGAGGCAATAGTTGTCCTCCTTCAAGATCATGTGAAGTGTTAATACCACTTTATAATGCCTTGGTAAGGCCACACTTGTTATATTGCAGCCAGTTTTGGTTGTCACAATATAAAAATGAAGTTGAGACTCTAGAAAATGTGCAGAGAAGAGCAACAAAGATGATTAGGGGACTAGAGGCTAAAAGATAAAAAGAATGATTGTTGGGATTGGGTATGTTTATTTTGATGAAAAGAAGGCCTATGATAGCAATGTTCCTATTCCCCAGGGCTGCCACAAAGAAGAGGAGGTCAAGCCATTCTCCAAAGCACTTGCTACTTCCACTCTTTTAGTTTTCTATGGTTGAAAATCAAGTGAAGGATAACTGATCCCCTTAGACATTCTTCTAGGAAAAAAGTTTTCAACAAGGCAAATCAAGAATTGGGCCACAACATTTTGAAGCATTATGATTGGCAGAGTTTGTCTCCTAAGATACCAGAATAATTAAACATTTGCATTGAATTACACTAGACTACCAAAACACACTATTTTTTTAAAGATATTATATACTGTATGTATAACATACTTGGAATAATGTAATTGTGTTTTATGGTTTGGCCAGAATGAATTATGCAAAAATAAATGTTTGGATTTTTTACAGATACTATGAAAACCCAAACTGTATGCATATCAAAATTAAATTTAGTGTTGCATTCAAAGCTTAAAATATTCTTCTTGAAACCATGACCCAAACCATTTTTAGTTATCTGAGAAAGTTGAATTCTCTTGTGCAATTCCGTTTTTTAGTTTTTGCTGTACAACAACCCAAAGATTAAATCAATTTTGTACCTCCTCTGCAGTTCACACTTCAGATAGCTATTCTCACATATATTTCAGTATCTTGCATTATCACTTTTAAGCTCTTTTGTATTTCCTCTAAATCTGATAAAACATTTAATTTCCCATTGGACTGCATATTTAATTGTACCCAGCTTGAACTGAGTACCCTTTTAAGCAGCTTTCTTTAGGAAAAAAAAAGGATTTATTATATTTAAATATTCACATGTCATTTATGCTGCTTGAGTGTGTCTGTGTCTGACTATAATTGCTATGTCATTTTCAATGTAAAACTATCACAGGTAATTTGTCTACAACCACTTTTATAAGTCAGTCAGTTGGCAGTAGCATAATCATCAGTAGTCTCCTTTTCAATGTAACCTGTAACATGTTGGCTTTGTAATCTGGTTGGGGAACTATCACATAATGTTGGAGGATTGCCTTAGGCTGATCATCAGCTGACTGTCATGTGCACTGACTTCCAAATGCAAGAACAAGAGCCAAAGAGCATCAATGAACCAGAGATTCCCAGTCACGAGTGTCCAGATTTTGGACTACAAACCCTATCATTCCCTGCCAGCAATTTCAGTAGACAGACAAGGTTGTTGTAGTCCCACAATATCTTGAACCAAATATTGGGAAGCACAGCAAGAGCTAGCAAAAATCTCATCCCCCTTTATTTGTCCAAGAAGATTATTATGTAATTATGATTATTGTGCATTTCAAGCTGAAATAGAAGAATTAACTTTTTGCATTAATTATTTAAGCCACTGCATTTCTCTCATTAAGTTTAATTTGGCATCTGAATTATTTTTGCACCATATAAATAAATCACACTGCATATAAGTTCTGGTAAATCACATATTTTATTGAAAGTCAGGCTGAATTAAATCTCTAAAATATAGTATTCAATAACTGCCTGCTTTTCATATAAAAGAAGTCCACATATAAATAAAAATACTTTCTACATTTGTTCAGGGTGTGATTCATGACAATGTCACATTTTCTCTGAGGACTAAATATCAAAGCTGTATTACATAATTTTAAATCTAAAGTCTGCCAAATACTTGGAAATAAATACAGTGCTGAAAAATGTTATATAAATAGACCCAATTAATCTCATAAAAGAAAACATCACCAGCCTAGATCTACTACCAGAATAGTGGTGAGATATCAGGCAAAAGACTGTCTATTCCAGGATTCCATTTCTCCCACTGACCACAAAAATTTATCCAGGAAACTCAGAGACACAACACTAAGTTAATATCCCTTCTCTTACTTTGCTTCTTAGTATTATTTAGTATAATATTGCTTCTGAACACACTGATCCTAAAATGACATCACCCTGAAACATTAGCAATGGCACTTAAACTTATATACTGCTTCACAGTGCTTTACAGCCCTCTCTAAGCGATTTACAAAGTCATCATATAGCCCCCAACAATTTGGGTCCTCATTTTACCACCTTCGGAAGGATGGAAGGCTGAATCAACCTTGAGCTGGTGAGAATAGAATTCTCAAACTGCAGGCAGCTGATGGTCAACAGAAGTAGCCTCCAGTACTGCATTCTAACCACTGTGCCACCACGCTCATTACCTACATTAATCACCTTTCCTGTGCTCCAATAAACCCTCCATTCTGGGCACAGTGTTTGGGAAGCCAGGCTCTGCCTATCACAAGCCAGGACAAAGGGTGAGTGATGGAGGAGTAACCTCCTTAAAAAACTTTTGTCCAGCTGGCCTGGCTGGTAGCACCTATAAGGGCCCCTTTCCAGGGTTACAGGAGAAGATGGCCAACAGTTTTGAAGATGGAAGAGGACTTTATATCCCAATGGCACATAAAGTGGCAAAACCATCTTCTAGGAGAAGGGAAACTCTGATTACAAACCTCCATTGCCTTGTGGCTATATCCACTACTGGAAAAGGCTTCAGGAGTCAACCTCAAGGCAAAATCTGGAGCCAGAGTCCCAGAATAGTTCATGACTGTGTACAACCATATCCTGATACCTCCTGTGACGCAGCTGGAATCAATCGTATCAGCTCTGCTGTTCCATTGGACTATTTCCGCAACATGGAGATGGGGGGATCTGCTGCTTGGATAACAGTCTATCCTCCTTATTAATCTACCCAGGCCTCATGCTCTGGAGAGGACACTCCAGCTTTCCCACTTTCCAGAGCACGATACCATAGTCTTTTGAGACTGAAAGATGCCAATGCAATGCCATGTGCTCCAATAGACAGCCACCTGACTTTGTAGACCTTTGCCCCAAAGACTGCTAAGATCAGATCAGTTGAACTGGGACCTCTTGTTGATAAAATCTGTGCTGATACAGATTTGCCCACCCTCTTTGAAACCTACTAAAAAAAATCATGCACCTCATTCTTGGGATGGTTTTAACAGAAAGGTTATTATTTGGACAGTTTTATAGATCTTGGTCTGTATTCAAAAGAAAAAGGATTTCTTCATAAATAACCCCCCTCCCCAATTTTTGTTTATACCAAATCTAGAAGCAAATGAAATTTAGGAAGGATCCATTTGAAAACTTATGCAAAATCTTAGGGCATAGCAATGTGTAGAAAGGGTGCTTTTGGGCATGCAGTTACATCATTAGTGATTTATGTACCGTATTTTCACGACCAAAAGCCGCACCGGATTAAAAGCCGCAGTATCAATTAACGTTAGTTTTTCAAACTTTTTCCACATATAAAGCGCACCGGGTTATAAGCCGCACTTTTTTTTGCAACATTTCCCCCCACTGCCTGCATTCCGTTTCCTAGCCTGGCTGGCCACTCGTTCATTTCGTTTCCCTCCCTGCCTGCATTCCGTTTCCCAGACTGGCCACTCATTCATTTCGTTTCCCCCACTGCCTGCATTCCGTTTCCTAGACTGGCCACTCATTCATTTCGTTTTCCCCACTGCCTGCATTCCGTTTCCTAGCCTGGCTGGCCACTCGTTCATTTCGTTTCCCTCCCTGCCTGCATTCCGTTTCCTAGACTGGCCACTCATTCATTTCGTTTTCCCCACTGCCTGCATTCCGTTTCCTAGCCTGGCTGGCCACTCGTTCATTTCGTTTCCCTCCCTGCCTGCATTCCGTTTCCTAGACTGGCCACTCATTCATTTCGTTTTCCCCACTGCCTGCATTCCGTTTCCTAGCCTGGCTGGCCACTCGTTCATTTCGTTTCCCTCCCTGCCTGCATTCCGTTTCCTAGACTGGCCACTCATTCATTTCGTTTCCCCCACTGCCTGCATTCCGTTTCCTAGCCTGGCTGGCCACTCGTTCATTTCGTTTCCTAACCTGTCTGCCTGTAAGATAATAAATGACAGTAAAAATATAAAGCATAATTATTCTTTTTCTTTGCCATTCTTATATTATTATTATTCCATTTGGAAGGTTATAAGGTATAGTTTAAAATGCTTTGAAATCCCCATTCCCTCCCCACTCCAGGGGTAGGATACTATGAAATCCCCATTCCCTCCTCACTCCAGGGGTAGGATACTATGAAATCCCCATTCCCTCCTCACTCCAGGGGTAGGATACTATGAAATCCCCATTCCCTCCTCACTCCAGGGGAAGGATACTATGAAATCCCCATTCCCTCCCCACTCCAGGGGAAGGATACTATGAAATCCACATTTCCTCCCCACTCCAGGGGTAGGATACTGCAAAATCCGCCTGGGGAGAGAGGGAAAAAGAGGAGGTGTGGGACAGATCGTGGGATCACTGGTTTCTGAGCTTGATGGGCAAAGATCCCCCACCCCACCACCTCTTAGGGAAAGAGGAGGTGTGGGACAGATCGTGGGATCCCTGTTTTCTGAGCTTGATGGGCAAGGATTTCCCACCCCACCACCTCTTAGGGAAAGAGGAGGTGTGGGACAGATCATGGGATCCCTGTTTTCTAAGCTTGATGGGCAAGGATTTCCCACCCCACCACCTCTTAGGGAAAGAGGAGGTGTGGGACAGATCGTGGGATCCCTGTTTTCTGAGCTTGATGGGCAAGGATTTCCCACCCCACCACCTCTTAGGGAAAGAGGAGGTGTGGGACAGATCGTGGGATCCCTGTTTTCTAAGCTTGATGGGCAAGGATTTCCCACCCCACCACCTCTTAGGGAAAGAGGAGGTGTGGGACAGATCGTGGGATCGCTGTTTTCTGAGCTTGATGGGCAAGGATTTCCCACCCCACCACCTCTTAGGGAAAGAGGAGGTGTGGGACAGATCGTGGGATCGCTGTTTTCTGAGCTTGATGGGCAAGGATTTCCCACCCCACCACCTCTTAGGGAAAGAGGAGGTGTGGGACAGATCGTGGGATCGCTGTTTTCTAAGCTTGATGGGCAAGGATTTCCCACCCCACCACCTCTTAGGGAAAGAGGAGGTGTGGGACAGATCGTGGGATCGCTGTTTTCTAAGCTTGATGGGCAAGGATTTCCCACCCCACCACCTCTTAGGGAAAGAGGAGGTGTGGGACAGATCGTGGGATCCCTGTTTTCTAAGCTTGATGGGCAAGGATTTCCCACCCCACCACCTCTTAGGGAAAGAGGAGGTGTGGGACAGATCGTGGGATCCCTGTTTTCTAAGCTTGATGGGCAAGGATTTCCCACCCCACCACCTCTTAGGGAAAGAGGAGGTGTGGGACAGATCGTGGGATCGCTGTTTTCTAAGCTTGATGGGCAAGGATTTCCCACCCCACCACCTCTTAGGGAAAGAGGAGGTGTGGGACAGATCGTGGGATCGCTGTTTTCTAAGCTTGATGGGCAAGGATTTCCCACCCCACCACCTCTTAGGGAAAGAGGAGGTGTGGGACAGATCGTGGGATCGCTGTTTTCTAAGCTTGATGGGCAAGGATTTCCCACCCCACCACCTCTTAGGGAAAGAGGAGGTGTGGGACAGATCGTGGGATCCCTGTTTTCTGAGCTTGATGGGCAAGGATTTCCCACCCCACCACCTCTTAGGGAAAGAGGAGGTGTGGGACAGATCGTGGGATCGCTGTTTTCTAAGCTTGATGGGCAAGGATTTCCCACCCCACCACCTCTTAGGGAAAGAGGAGGTGTGGGACAGATCGTGGGATCGCTGTTTTCTGAGCTTGATGGGGAAGGATCCCACTATCTTACTATTTTATTTTTCTTTATGTACACTGGTCACCTTACCCAAGGGACTTCAAGTTTGAGCGTAAAATCGGGAGGGAGAGATTTTCGATCTTTTTCCATACATAAAGCGCACCGGGTTATAAGCCGCACTGCCGGTTTTTTGTCAAATTTTAGGATTTTCAGTGCGGCTTATGGTCGTGAAAATACGGTACTGAAAATTAAGGAGAAGGTTTCTGATTCTCCATCCAGTCCTGGATTAATCATTTAACAAAATAAGCACCTGCTTAGGATAATGGCAGGTGGGGGAGGGGAGACATGGGGAGGGGAGGGGGGATACAACAGAAGGGTTTTTTAAAAATTATCATACCCATAATTCATTAATTATCACAATTGACGTTAGTCATTTCTTTTTGCAATTCTCCTTCTGCTCCATGTCTGACTTTAACCTGCATTGTTAAAGGAACATTTTCTTTGGCATGGTGAGTGTCTAAAGCTTAAAAAATTGATCCTAAACTAAACTATATTTGCTTCTACCTCAGTTTTACTTCTGTCAAGGGATACTGTTGATGGGCTAAATTTAGGACACTAACTGGCAACAATCCTGTCCCATCTGCATTTCTCCTTCTGCTCATTTGGCTCTGGCCAACTTTCAAGGGGCCAGTTTTGTGCTACTTCAGGCTTCTCCACACTAAAAGGTTTAACAAAGGGATGGAAGGCCCGAAGCAGTGCGAACTCGCTCCCCTGAAGCCTTTCGTCTATTTGCAAAAGCTTTTGGCATGGAGAAGACAAGCCTTTGGGGGGTGCGATCTCGTGCTCCTTCAGACTCACCAGCACTGCCTGATGCAGTAGATTAGGTGTTCTGCACAGGCAGCCTTGGTGAGTCAGCAAAGCTGAGCAGGGTGCACTCATCCTACCCAGGCTCTGCTCTAACCACTCCACTTTTGGAGCATCAGGAGTAGGTGGCTTGGCAGCCTGGCT
>NW_028261386.1:54393708-54493708 GCF_051295495.1 Thamnophis sirtalis | reverse complement strand
GGAAAGAGGTCCTGAAAGAGCTTGAGTTTTATCCCCCCCCCCCGAACTTCCTGTTCCTGTGTAAGAAATATATTCTGATTGGTTGTCAGGCTCCCATGCTTGGTTGAATCTGCTGAGTGATGCAATCTCCCCAGGTACCATTTGAAGAGGGAAATTTATTCTTGAAATACAAATCCTGTGTGTTTCTCAGGTTTATCTCTATAAAATTAATACTTCTTCATAGAACTGAAATCCATATCCCCTGTTCTAGTCCTAGGGTCAGCCAAGGAAACGCACAGGCATGTTGACTGATACATCAATTTCACATCTGATTGCCAGAATTAGCTTGAACAGCTGATTTTCAGTAAGGAAGAAAAAAAGGATGTTAACGAACATACATACTTGTGGTTGTACTGTTAAGGACACCTGGAGGAAATTCTGTTGCAGGCATAGACTGACACTGGCAGACCAAGAGTGGGTTCATACATCACACTAAGCCATAATTTTGATTTGCTTTAGTGCAGGGGGTACACAAACCTGGCAACTTTAAGACTTGTGGACTTCAACTGGCTGGAGAATTCTGGGAGTTGAAGTCCACAAGTCTTAAAGTTGCCACGTTTGGGCACCCCTGCTTTAGTGTGTTGTATGGATCCAGCTGTTGTGATTTGTAAACCATGGCTTAGTGGGAGGTGTAAAAGCTTAAATCAGGTCTACCTAAATCGGAGGGCTCTAAAGATTACTGACTATTCCTCTGCTGTTCAAATTAGAATGAAAGCTATTGTCCCAGCTGCTGGGATGAGGAACAGGCAACCAAGGATAGGAAGATAAAAACTCTTTGTTTTTCAACATGAGGTATGGATCGCATTTTATGGATTGAAAGATGGAATATTAAACCACCTATTTGATTTCAGCAGAAGAGTTCCTCTGATTTTTTTTAAAAATGCCCTCACAACTGTTGTACTATATCTGAAAATTTGCCAAATAACGTTGATGAACAAAGGCACCGGAACCACATAGATTTCCCCCAAAAAACATTTCCTCTTTTTCAGCTGCAGAGTTTTCAACCATACCCAGTTTCCTGTTTTCCATTTCGTTCCCAGGAGTTCCTGGAATCAGCTTTTAAAGATTAATGAAATCCCATAATAACCGAGGGGCTTGCAAATTCTCCCTCCCACACCCATTTCTTCATTTGCATCATGTGAGCAAACAATAAAAGACTGCCTTGTTCCTTGACGTGAGTCACTGGTATGACATCAGCGATGGATCTGCCCCAGTTTGTTTAATAAGCAACCAAACTGGAAGTGTTTCTGTTTCCCTCTATGGTCCTATTTACCTATTTGATCTACCTATTATTTGCCTTTGTTCTTCTCACTTGCGTAAGAGGTCAGTATTTATCTTAGGGTGTATTTTTAAAAATCTGCTCGCTTTGAAGGATGGTTTTACTTGTTGAAAACTCTCTTCCCCTCCCTACTCTTTTCCCCTGGACACTCTACAACACATCCTCATCACAACCCTACTGTGAAACGGCCTGGCTTTCTTGATGACAGAAACGGCAGCGTGCCCTCGATTTGTTCCCATCTGTTACACACTGACATTTCAGCACCAACATCAACAGCAGCCAACGTTTTGTTGCCTCAGCTAAAAATAGCAGCCCTCTCCTTCCAACAATCCACCACAAATGATTACTTATTAATAAGATGGAAAAGATACCTAATCTGGGGCAGTAACTAGGCGGGAGAGAACCTGAAGAAAATACCTAGAACTATTCTGATAAGCTTTAAGATAATATCCTTCAGGGGAATAAAAGATATAACTAACTGTAGGTCAGAGAAGTCCCCCAGTTCTTACTCAACTTGATGAAAGATTTGATTTAAAATTACTTCAGAGTGGAAAAGAATTTCAGAGGAATTCTCACTGGTGGAATGGGAGTTCTGGTATTTATTTCGTTATCAAGTGAAGAAGAAATGTTTGGACTGACTTTTCTTTTGCTGTACAATCAGGTCTTCAGGCTTCCTGGCTTCACACTCTTTAATTCACTCCAAGTTTTCTTCCCACTCAGCCTTCTCAAAGCTCTATTTCCCGTTAAAAGGGAGCCCTGCTCTTGGAAAAATTTAGAGATTTTTTCCTTTCCCTGGAAATGGGCAGAGGTGGGATTCACTTGCCTTCCCTACCGTTTCGCAAATGTGAGCGTGTATGCGCAGTGCTCACGCATTACGTCAGGGCGGGTGGGCAGAGCCTCCCGCAGCTGCCGTTACCGGTTCGCACGAACTGGAGAGAACCAACTGAATACCACCTCGGGAAATGGGGATTACTCAATTTCTCTGCCCAAAAGCAAGATGGAAATTCTCAGAAGGCTAGTGGTGCCCAATTCAAATCACACTTCAACATTAACAAGTATCAAGACATATGGGTTGTATTAGCAAATTATGATAACCCATGGTTAATTTAAGTTTGCTTTATGACATTAATGTAAATTATTCATTGATGTCCTTTTTCACGTGGCATACTGAGCCATAAATGAATGGGCCAAGATAAAAAAAAATACTTAAATATGGCTGCTGTGCAATACATCATATACAAACTCATCTCTCTCCCTCCCTCCCTCCCTCCCTCCCTCCCTCCCTCCCTCTCTCTCTCTCTCTCTCTCTCATTTGTTTACGGATTTTATTAAACTACAATAGCAGTAGCAATAGCAATAGCAATAGCAGTAGACTTATATACCGCTTCATAGGCCTTTCAGGCCTCTCTAAGCGGTTTACAGAGAGTCAGCATATTGCCCCCAACAATCTGGGTCCTCATTTTACCCACCTCGGAAGGATGGAAGGCTGAGTCAACCCTGAGCCGGTGAGATTTGAACCGCTGACCTGCTGATCTAGCAGTAGCCTGCAGGGCTGCATTTAACCACTGCGCCACCTTGGCTCTTGGACAGATTGGACAGATTGGACAGATTAACACAATACCCTAGGTCAGGGGTGTCAAACTCGCGTCGTCCCAATGGCGTCACATGATGTATCGCTACTTCCCCCCCCTGGCTAAACCAAGTATGGATGTGGCCAGCGCTTGATGCATTTGGCCCGCAGGGTGTGGGTTTGACAGCCCTGCCCTAGGACATAAACATTAGTGAGTTCACATAGCAGGTTAAACCAAAGCTACCAAGCATATTGTACAAACCCATTCCTGTCGAACCAATTCCACTTCTTACAAATGACTTATAAAGAAACAATTCAGTGAGGTTTGCAATTCACGCTGTCATAAATTGTTATTAGGAATTATTATTGTGGGGATGGGTAAGCTAAATGTGTCATATGAATCCAATGCAAGTGTAATATGTAAACTGTGGTTTATGCCGGCTTAGTGCGAGGTGAAGTTACAGGCAACTGTAACCTATTCAAAAAACATGATTTAATGCAAAGGATGACACACTGAGTTGCCTGAACCCAGGTTTGTGCAGTGTATGTTATACAAACTAAAAAGATATTCAAGCTAAAAATCAAGAAAATTGCATTGCAACTTAGCTTAATGTTTGAACCACAGCAAAGCATCAGCCCAACCACTTGCACAACTAGAAGTTCATTTGGATCCCAATGATTTGGATAGTTTGGATCAGATACATGATCACATGTGATGAAAAATGCAAATGGGACATTCTTACAAGCAAGCAAGAAAACTAAGACGGACTTTCAGCTCCTCTCCCGGATTCTAAATGAAAAATGGGGAAATCTAAATTAATCTTTTAATATTAAACTATGGTGATTAGCAACAAGAGGAGGAAATCAATCGATCTCACCACAATGGAACTTTCATCTGTCCTTGGCCCCATTTGTATTGTGGATCCGAAGGCCAGCAGTGTTCATTGTCTGTGAGATGGGATCATGAGCATCTGGAGGCAAACATCCTTTTCCCTAGTTTTCAGGAATTCTGCCCAGATTACTATGGCAGGAATTCCCTCCCCCAATCTGCTTCCCTTGCCCCATTTTCCTTCCATACAAAGCAATTTTAGGTAGCCAGTCTTACATGGTTATTTTATTCTCAATGGCATTGAAAGGCACAGCTATGAAATGCAAAGAGGTAAGAATTCCTTGATTTTGGCATTGAAATCATAAGCTTTTCATATATTCGTCCAACCACTTTATATTCAAAACCAATACATCAGAATTGGAGAGCAGGAACAAAAAATCAGACTTCTCCTTTCAAACAATGGACACTGAGCTCTTCAAAGGCAACAGAGGTGAATTTTCTCATAGGTTGGTAATTCTTATTCCCAGAAAGCCATTAGGGCTGAAATGAAAACACCGTATTGCTCCAATGGCAAATAGCCAGATTTACCCATCATGCAAAGCCATAATTTTCTTAGCTATGGTTTCTTTAAAAAAACCTAATTGAATGTGTTCCTACATTATATCAAACTATAAATGAACAATCTATTGTATGGTTTAGGCAATGCAGCACTTTTCAAACTTGGCAACGTTAAGATGTGTAGTCTTCAACTCCCAGAATTCCCCAGTCAGCATCGTGAACCCAGTCATCTCTTATGTATATATACATCCTACTGGTAAGAAATAACACAACTATTACTATTAATAATTGAATAAATGATAAATAAGTAATTATGTATGCTGCCACACTCCCAACTATTCAACTTGCCTATTTACTTGGAAAACAGAAAGCATATTTATTAACTGAACTTCATACGAGCAAGAAGACATAGGATGATATATACTCTACACAAAATATACCATCAGAAAAAAAACTACAGAAAGCTGATTAACAACCAACTTTAAAAGTCATTTATTTATTTATATCTAGAACATTCATTTGCCACAAATTTCATATCCAACTACTGTACTCTCTAAGGGTACCATATCTGGTGACCATCCAGATTTTTTAGTTCAGATATGGAATCTCAAGTTAAAAGGCATAGAAGGAAGAGACAGTAAAATAAGTAATAGGCCTGTTTCACATATTCTGAGATTTCCTTTCAGTTAGAACTCTATCTAAGGTCTTCGAGACACCCCTCATCGGTCTTTTTAAAAATACAACCAGGGAAGAAGAGTATCTTTTAATTATTGTTCTCTTCTGCAGTCCCATCGTTTAGAAACTTAGAAAGGAAGCTGTTCCTCTAGTGCAGTTAAAGGGAAGGGAAAAAAACACTTGCCTCCCTAATTGCAGGAAAACATTATGCTTTTAAAGGGTTAAGAACAGGTCCAATTATAAAAGATGGCAATCCTGTACCTTAAGTTGATTTGCAACTGCTGATGTAAGGGATTGATCAGTTGCAATGAACCATTAACTTTGTAAGGAGAACGTGGAGCTTTGCATTCAGACTCTGTGCCTGTTTCCAATAAGACGGTTCAAGCCAGAATTATTTTGGCCTTAAGAGTTTCAAGCTAACACAGAGCAGACCTGAGCTGGAAAGGGTTGGACTGAAATCCATGCCACATTTTTAATTTAGTGGCTGACCGTAAGCCAATCTATCTCTAATTCACCCAATTATTGGAAAGATAAATAAAGTACTTCAATGCTTTTAGAAGAAAGGGTGCTATTATATATAAAGCTGTCATCAACTTGGAGAATTCCCATAAAAGGATTGTACAGAAAGGACAGGGAGACACTTTCAGAACAGTTCATCATGTTCTAAATCAGCCTTTCTCAACTAGTACCCTCCAGCCCACATATGTTTCAAATATTTGGGGAAGATGCCAGGTTGGCAAAACTTATCTTAAATCAACAAACTCTTGACCTAAATTGTGTTGTTCCTTGCTGAGTTTTCTCACTACACAGAACTTCAAAGCCACAAGCCACATGCTCGATTAGAGTACTTTGCAAACCAAGTACATATGGTTAGTTCCATGGCTCATGCAAAGCCAGAAAATTGGGATTGAGAGAAAGCATGGGCAAACCTGCCAGGCAAATACAGCTGCTTAATTTTCTGGAACTTGCAAAAATGCAAAGGTAGGTAGGTAGGCGGATAGATGGATAATTGATAACAGATTTATAGCTAGGTGTATGTAATATCTCCCCCCCTGGCACCCAAAATACTGACACCAAATAATCCAAAATTAAAAGGCATTGCAACTTAGAACCAAGTGTAAGATTGGCCCAATAACTCAAAGGCATCACAACTGCTGGCTTGAGCTATGGAGCCTGACAAAGACTAACTGAAACCCTCAAAAGTATTTGGTGGAAGGGGACAGAAACCCAGAGAGAGATAAATCAAAGAGCTACTTGAGAGGAACTCTATGACCCACGTCTGGAAGGATTGAACAGGGAAAAAGCAACGGCTTCTCTTGCATTGTGTCAGCTTTGCCATGACGTTTGTTGGATTTTCCTGCCTCCTTCCCCTAGAGAGATTTCGTAAGAGACAACTACTTGTCCCGGGGAAACAGAGCAGTGGGAGTGTGGAGAGAAAAGCCGCCACTCTTTTTGGGAAAGGCCAGAAGGACCACACCCATTCTCACTTGAAGGCCTGGTTGAATTCAGTTCAGCAAAGCTTTAGTGGCATCGTCTGCTGTGCAAGAACAACAAGGAAAAGGGGGAGGGGGGAATTTTAAGCTTGTTATCAGAGTTTCTTGGTTCTCTCTCCTGTAGCTTTCTGAGTCTGTGGCAGAACAAAGCCATCCTGAGACCAGTCATCTTAACCTAGAACTACGTAGGTGTGACCTACGCGTAGTATACAAAACTATCTGCTACAATGCCCTACCTGTCAATGAATGACTACTTTAGCTTCAACCGCAATAATACACAAGCACACAATAGATACAAACTGAAGGTAAGCCGCACCAAACTCAATTGCAGAAAATAAAACTTCAGCAACAGAGTGGTCAATGCATGGAATGCTCTACCTGACTCCACTGTTACATCCTCAAACCCCCATAACTTTTAACTTTAAACTGTCTAGTGTTGACTTCACCCCATTCCTAAGAGATCAGTAGGGGCGTGTAAAAGTGCACCAGCGTGCCTAAAATCCCTATCCTGATGTCTCCATGTATTTATACCCATTTCCTGTATTCTTATTCATGTTTATTCTTATTCCTGTTATCTTATACATGAGTGACAAGGTAAATAAAGTAAAAATAAAAATCTCTTGTGATGGAAGACGGGAAGCAGCAAAGAGAAGGATTTCTGGCTGAGGAATTTGGAAGTTGAAGTCCATAAGTCTTAAAATTGCCAACTTTAGAGACCCTTGTGCTAAATCTATGCAGGGTAGTGAGGCATAGATCTGTGTCAGGTGATACAGCTGTAGCAACCCCAATGCAATAGGGGCTGGTCAATAGCACAGGGTGTGTCATTCCAGCCACAAGCTTATTAATAGGTCAACATTCCAATCTGGTGTAACAGAACCAGAACTGGCTTTGAATACTCAGCAAGGGAAAATTATAATCCCCCAAAGCAAGGGGCTGGGATGCCATAAAAAATAGAAGATTTTCTTGATTGGAACAGGGTTGGAAGGGAACTTGGAGGTCTTCTAGTCCAACCCCCTGCTCAAAGAAAAACCCTTATATCAGGGATGTCAAACTCGCAGCATGACATTGTCGTCATGTGACATATCATGACTTTTTTCCCCTTTGCTAAACAAGGGATGGCCATGGCCAGTACGTGACACATCCGGCCCACGGGATACCCCTACCCTATACCATTTCAGACAAATGGTTGACCAATCTCCTCCTAAAGAGATTAATTTTCCTGAATAGTTTTCCTGGAACTTTCCCCAAAATGATACTAGAGTTACACCAACATGTTTCGGAGTAGGCTCGAGTGTACCTCGAGTTGTTTTCCTTCCATATTGTTCCACTAGACTTTAGCTTGGCTGAGTGGTCACTTCAAGAGGAACCAGGATATGCCTAAATGCATGTCAAAAATCAGAAATCTGGATCCAGAACAAGAACAAAAAGAACAGAGGATTTGTTTCTTGCTTGGAATCTGAAAGAGAACAAATGGTAAACCATGCATGGTTTCAGGTGGTATCTATATTGTCTGAAGTAAATCCCATTCATTTTGATGGAAATTAATTTTTATGTCAGCATACCAAGGATTGCAGTCTCTGTCTCATTAGCAATGACTGATGATTGATAAAAACATTCACAGTTCAAGCTATGCATCAAATAAAGCTGGTCTTCTTTGAGTTAAATTTGATTCTTGGGTACTATGTGGACAAATCCCTGAGTTTTCTTGGCAGTTGTATGAATGTGATTGGCAACTGCTTTCTTCAGAGATGCTTTTTCAACTCACTGGCCTCTAGATTAGCACCTTGGATTTCCAGGTGGTCTCCTATCTAGTCCTAACCAGGTCCAGATATTGTCCAAGTAGCCAACCACATTACCTAGAAGGACACTGTGCAGACCCAGTCTATATGGTCAGATCAGGGTGCCATCAGAGCCCACACAGAGAGATAATTCAGATAGTTGATCAGTTTCCTGTATGTTCATACTTAGATGAGAACCTGCCTGTGTCTGCTGCCCCCCCCCGCCCCCGCCCTCTCTATCTATCAAACAAGGGTGCTTGGTTTATTCAGAAGTTTTCAGAGGCTTATAGGAACTAAATAATAAGCAGAATTGAGGCAAAGCCAATCGCAGAACTAGAGACCTCTCAAACTAGCCGTTTCATCTGTGATTTTTCCCCCTGCAGGATATAAATCTTCTGAGTTACGATAAACAGATTTTGGTTTGGGAGTGGTCTGCGAAAAGTGGACTTTTTCTTGGGGACAACAGTGGTCCGTTTCGCTCTTGAACTGGTGCAATCGGCCGGAGAAGCTGGGAAACCAGCCGGACTATCCGAACTGGTGAGGCTGGCCCTGGACGCTTGCCTCTGAGCAAATGCAAAGTGCACTCTCCTTGACGCAAATCTCTACCCACGTCTTTCCGCCAAGAAAGGCGATTCTTTTGCAGCACAGTTGGCCCTTAGACAAAGCAAAGACGTCCGGCGCTTGCTTCCCGAGTCTCCTCCCCTCCCCAGCAGATTCCCATTCCATAAAAAGGGGGCCGCGCAGTTCCAAACTTGCGAAGTAGGACTGACTCTTCAGGTACCTTGAAAAGAATTAATTGATCTAGCCAGCCAAGGTGTCGCAAGCGAGCCGCAGGGGGGGAAAGCCTTGCTTCTGTAAACCCGCTCTTCTAAACCACGCCTGCAGTAGCAGCAGGCCAATCAGCGTCAGCAATATTTGCATATCCCAATTGCATGAGAGAAATATCTATCTATCTAATGCACATTAATAATAAAAGAGTCCCGAGTACGACCATGCATCATAAAATTATAGCTAATTAACAGAATATTTTTCAAATTTTAACACCCTCTACTTTTCCGTCAACATATCTCACCGTATCTTGAAAAGTGTATAGTTTAAGAGCTTTATATAGTATCAACAACGATCTTACTTCTTGCCCGGATGATCCTCAGTGGTCTGGGGTGCAGGCTTCAAACCTGTAGCTGTCTAGCGACAGAGTGGTTCAATTCCACCTTTCGGGCGGTAGAAAACTTCAATTGAATTTAAGCAACTAGGAGTGAACAAAGGAGATTGATTCATCTCCTGCTTCCCTGACTCTCACATTAGAAGTTCAGAGTCAATTTTTCCTTTTTTTTAGAGCACAATAAACTCTGGCAACAATAGTCCAAAACCCGATATACTTCGCCTGGAAGCTGGTCTTGCAGGTTCAACTATCAGTATTCATTCTTCACACACAGACAACAGCTTCTTTCATGAATCATGACCAGTAACGGAAAAACATTTCCTGGTTTTCCACCCCTCCTCTTTGGAATTGCAATGGCTCCCCTAATAAAAAACTGTCCAGTTGGAAATCTCATAACACTAAATTTGGAAAGCACAAATAATACAGTATGAATTGTATAACACTATTCATGGAAGGGAAGGGGAGGAAGGAAGGAAGTATATGGGGGAAGCAAAAAAAGTTTATGCTGAGATCTCAATTGCATTGCGGTAGTCAACATCTTGATTTATTTAATGCCTTATTGTAGACACCAGGAAAGAAAGACAACTATCCCAGCTCTTGATCCTGGAATTTGCTCCAGCCTCCCAGGATGGTATCTTAGGGGGAAACTAAGTCTGTGATAACTCTAGACATTATGCTTGGACTTTATATCACTGAACTAGCAGGCAGCTTCCAAATTTGAACCAGTGATACAGATTATGTGACTATCTGGCAGTCATATAGTCCCAATGAATGGCTGGCCAAGGCTAAGGCTGGCGTCAGACTCTACCACTCTGAAGATGGAGAGCTTATCTTCCTAGGACATGTAACCTAAGCTGCAGATTGACAAAGATTAAACTTCAAATCTGAGTTCTTGGTCAGTGCTGTCAGTTGGTATGTTAGAGCTATACAGTAACTGGTGTGCCTGATCCAATATGCACCTTTCTCTAAGTTACGGCAGCTATGCATCGCTGTGTCTCATCTCATGTTTTCATTATTACCTGAAGCCAGAGGTGGCATTCAGCAGGTTCTGACCAGTTCTGGTGAACCAGTAGCAGAAATTTTGAGAACCAGTAAATACTACCTCTGACTGGCCCCACCCCCATTTATTCTCTGCTTCCTGAGTCCCAGCTGATTGGGAGGAAATGGGGATTTTGCAGTATCCTTTCTCTGCCACGCCCTTGAAGCCACTCCCACCAAGTCATGCCACGCCGAAGAACTGGTGATAATAATAATAATAATAATAAAAAGAATCCTACCACTGCCTGAAGCCGTACTTGGTTTGCATTGTACAAACTCAGCTATGGGCAGTTTATGCAATAAACTATGTTAGCCAACCATGAATCTTAGTGATACTACATTTTCAGATGCCATGAAGAAACAATGAATAAACGTTCACTTAGTGTGTCTGTTCATTGGATTTTGGAGCCAACGTTCAAAATAAATGAGCCTCGTATGTGATCATCATCATCACTGAAGGTGTCTCTGGTTTCCATACAAAACTGCCTAAAACTGCCTTGTTTCAAATGTTGCATTTAAAACTAAGCCAAGTCTTTCCATGCCACTTAATTTGCCAAACCTCTGGTGCCCTCATATCACACAGAAGCTTTTTGTATCCTTGTTTGACATTTGTTTGAATTGTCCTACAATAGACTTGTGAATACCAGATGGCCATTTATAATTTTTACAATTCCATCTGTTTCAGCAAATCAGCATGTCTGGGGTTGTAGCCCATAATGAACTTTAAGAGTCCAAAGCACTGTGGCAGCCCTTCAGCCCCGAACAATGTGAGGTTTGGCGATGGGGATCCATTGTCTTCAGAGGTAGCTCGGGAGAGAAGCCCTTTGTTCAGCAAGTTGGCAACTGGGAACAGCTAATCTTGATGTCAGTTTCATAAATGAGCATAATAAGTCCCTTTGAATGTGCGGTTAGAAAATGAGCATGCTGTTTCTGTCTGGTGTTTTTATTCCAGAAACAATTTGGGATTAAATCTAAACAATCAAACTCTTAAAGCTGGTTCAGCTCCTCCCACCCTGTAAACAACAGAAAAATAGTGTTGTGTGCTTTGCAACATGCTAAGATTAGAATGGGGCAACAGGGCAGCCCATCCGCCTGTTCCCTGTCCTCTGCACTGCCTTTCTGTTTTTCTGTAGAAAAAGCCTCACTTAAAAAGTTAAAACTTGCTTGACGTGAGTGCAAATCCTGAGGACAATATCAACGTATGTAGATCATCCATGTGTTTTATCCATTGCCTTCTTCCTAGATGTCTGACCCATAGCTCTCTGCTTTGTTTTGATCATTGTCCCTACAAATGCTGATCTTAGTCAACCCTATGATCGGCTAGATATGGCCATTGCCCTAACCTTGGGGGAAAAGAAATGATCAACATGTATTAGGAGAGCATTGAAGTTACTCATAATAATGATTGCTCATAGAGGTTTCTAACAACCAAACCCTTCCCTATGTCTTAAAATCCTCTCTGAAAAAAAATGTGATATACAGAAAGTGATCTCAAAGTCTGTGTATAAAATCCTCAGAGAAAGGATTGTATACTTTCATGGATTTTTGTTATGAATTTTTAATGTTTTAAGCTGCCCGGAGTAGGGTGCGCTTATAAATTTGTTCAATAAATGATTTCTTTTGTAGAAATTCCTCCTTAAGCCCTAATGTAATCAGTCAGGGGTTTAGCTTTTTTGGTTATGTGAACTTAGCTTCACATAATAAATAATAGTTTCTGGCTTGCCTGCCAAGTAAAAATCCAGCTAATTGCACGTTATTCAGCAAACCATTATTTAAAATAATGATTTAGCACTAAACGTGAATCCTCTTACAATGGCAAATGTTAGTTCATTTGTTTCCTTTTTCTTTGCAAGATCCTGACTTCTAAAATGCTAAAAAATTAACTGGCGATCTCAAAATTTTAAACTCTTTGCTTCATTTGGGCCCATAATTAATCTACTTTATTTCTGATTGAGGGGCTCATCACACAGTATGTAGCAATATGGATCCTATCCAGTGGTGCGATTCAGCCAGTTCGCACAACTTCAAGAGAACTGGTTGTTAGGTTTCTAAGCAGTTTGGTGAACTAGTTGTTGGAAGAAATCATTAGAGCAGAGAACTGGTTGTTAAATTATTTGAATCCCACCACTGATGCTATCCACTAAGGCTACTATGGAACATCTTTGGTGCAGAGTTGATGGTGCCTTAGAATGAGGTTGGAAGATTGTCTTCTTGCCTATGCTTCAAAATGGTATGGATTTGCTGATTCTTTTTTGCTACAGTGATTTGATGTGTATGGAAAAATCAACAGTATAAGTTGTTCTTATCAGGAAAATATGAAAAATTAGAATGAAATGTCTTCTTATATTGCTAAAATGTTTTGTTTATATGCATGTCTTTTAAAAAAAAATAGCTATTCCAAACCCTGCTAATCCCATACTGAGAGAAACCATTTTTTGTTCCTAAGAACAGAACTCCAAAGCACCATTATTAATGCTCCTAAAATATTTTTTGTGAAGGAAAAATGAAAAATTATCACCGAGTATAGATTTTCTGCATCTGATGATAGATTGGACCTCATCTCCCATCATTGCCAATCAGCCAATTGGCTACACTCAGTATGAATTCTGGAAGTTGAAATTTGTAGCACTGGATGGTATCAAATTTGGGAGGACCAATTTAGTGTGAATGTGTTAAATCAGGGGTGTCAAATTCACAGCCTGTGGGCCGGATGCATCATGCACTGGCCACGCCCACAAAGTTCTTATTGTTGTATTCCTCAGAGCAAATTATTGTAGCTGTATAAATGTAAATTCATAATAAAGGAATTATTTGAGAGAGGATGTTGGTGCAAGAAATCAGATCCTGAATGCCACGAGTGACGTTGGGAGGGTGTCAAAATTTGTTATTTTGTTTAGTTCTTTCTTCATTCAGTGATTAGTTGCATATATCTGTCTTCAGCTAGATGGCAATACCAGCTTACCAATAGCAAACCATCAAGAAACAATAGAAGTTTTAAAAATGTTGCTGTGAGCATTAACAGTGCAACTAAATTTTAGATTAAACTATTTCCTATATAAATCACGAACATGGCTTTTGAACTAACTATATCTCTATTTTAACTTAAAATTCTTCCAGTCTACACGAACTGGAGGTTAATAATGTAGAAAGTAATTTTCTTAAATGAAATGAGTCAGTAAAACTCATAACATTATGTTTAAAATTGTTTAAATGCAATTATTAGACAATTTAAATACTCAGCAAAATAAATGGCTATTTTTGATTGAAACAGACAAAAATAGAAAAAAGGAGATCCCATTGTTATCCAAATGAAGGAACGATGTGGTTTGTGTTTCTGCTTAAGTTGTTGTATGGATGACAACATTTTCTATATTGAGTAAGGGATGAGTATATTCTGAATCAGGGAACATGAGTTTATGGGGGAGTATAACAGTGCCATTGAACTGGGCACATGATGTGTTTTTTGTATGTACTATAGACAACAGTTGCTTTGGTGGTGCCATCTGCAAGGCCTGAAGGGCAAAGTTCACAGCATCTATTCAGATTGGGAAAACATGCCCATGCGTCTGGGCTGAAGGAATAATAGAGACTCTAAGTGAAATCTTTTCTCTGTGCTGAGCTCATCTTATCTGTTACAGCAAGGACTGTTATGTGGGTGAAACAGAGAGACAAAGAGACTTTTTGTCATCCTTTGATCTTATGGTAGCCTTTATTAACCCATCAGAAAACTTGGTCATCACAGTATACCAGCTCAGGCAGAAATGAGTGAGCTACTCATAATATATTCAGTTCTATTGGAGTTCAATTTTGCCACATGCTCTTCATTGGAATAAATAAGAACATTGAACAAACTAAAATGAAAGCCGGCTAGGGCCTTTGGGAAACATTCCTTTAGGATTGTGATTCTCCATTTAAGTTTTATTGGCCCTGACAATGAGCCACCATCTCTTCATTAGGGCCAAAAGCCTATTATGAGAAAAAGATGGGTTACTCTTTAAAATGGTAGAATGGTAAAATGGTAAAAGGGGAGACAGGATAGCAGTGTTCCAATAGTTGAGAGGCTGTCACAGAGAGGAGGGGGTCAACTTATTTTCCAAAGCACCTGAAGGCCAGACAAGGAATAATGGATGGAAACTGATCAAGCAGAGATTCAACCTAGAAATAAGGAGGCACTTTCTGACAGGGAGAGCAATTAACCAATGGAACAACTTGCCTTCAGAGGTTGTGGGAGCTTCATCACTGGAGGTTTTCAAGAAGAGGTTGGACAGAGGTGGGTTCCTACCAGTTTGGACTGGTTCAGTTGAACAGGTAGTAATTCGGCCTGCCACACCCCAACCAGTTCTCTCGGCGCCATAGGTGGTGCCATCTTGTTTTTTTGCTTCTGCGCATGTGCTGAAGCATTTTTAGTACTGTGCATGCATGCATTGTGCGCATCAAGCGCGCAACACATCCCTGACCAAACCGGCAGTAGCAGCAGCCAGAACTGCCATCTGTCAGAAAAGGTGTAGTCTCCTACTTGGGCGGGGGGTTGGACTATATGACCTACAAGGTCCCTTCCAATTCTGTTATTCTATTCTGTTTTTCTGCTATTGTTACTTGCACTGAAACTGACTGACATGGCAATTCCTATTAATGAGGCTACAGCCATCTTTGTAACCCCATAAATGTCTTGCACGATGATAAATCTGACAGGGATTTTTTTTTCATTAAAAGATTATTCTCCCCTTATGGTAGCATATCAAGAGCATTAAAACATGAATTTATGTAGAATGTACACAACCTGTCTTACCTTCAGATTATGAATAAATAGAAAAAAATAAATTCACCATAAACTTCATTAAAGTTTTCCTTTCCTCCTTCACCAGTCTTATGGTACTCCAATTATGTGGCTATGGATTTATTCCAAGTATTTATGTCACTTTTTATAGCAAGTCCCTCCCAAAGCAACATAGCAGATAAAACAAAGATAAGATATATTGGGCAAGTCAGGCAGATGAACAGTAAAACATAAAATCAATATATGATAAACATGTTGCTACAGCACACAGCCATTGATTTTACAAGAAAATGTACACTGAAAAGTCCAAGGAAATTTAGGTGAAAGTTTTTTCTTAAAGTCTTAACTATTTTTACGGGCAGGCAAGAAAACAGGACTTCTAAGCAGATCTTAGATTAGGGCACAGGCACAAAATGGATATCTGAGGCCATCCATGGAGACTGCCATTGTTCACACATTGCCCGCAATATCTCTCCCAGGGGTTTGTGTGTGTCTGTGTTTGTCTTTGTGTGTATTGGAGAAATGAGAGGAAAAGTTTTCCAAAGACATTTATTTGAAACCTAAAAAAATAAAGAGAAACCTGGAGTTATAAATGAACATATGACTAGAGGCACTCCATGATTGAGTTCCATATTGATAAACAAACACATAAATTAGAAGTGCAACCATACATATGTATATATTGATACATATGTATGGTTGAGCTTCTAAATTATGTGTTTGTTTATCAATACGGCCCTCAATCATGAAGTGCACCCACGTTGCTTAAAACCTACAAAACTGCATCAGTTGCTCATCAATCTCAAATTCTTATCTACTTCAAGGGTGAGGGAAATCTGCCATTTGACTTCCAGTAGAGGGCTCCAGCGCCCCAGCAAAGGGGCTGAAGCTGGCAATGTTTGGTGGGGGAAAGTGTGGCTATTTTCCAAAGCTGCTAATTAACTGAGGAAAGGAAAGTCACCCCATCCCACTCAAAACCATTAACTTGATCTCATTCTGATGGTAGCCTTTAAAAAAAAAAAAAGTAGGGGATATGATGGCTGTCCCTTCTGTGTATCACAGGAGAAGGTCCACAGGCAGGCTAAGTTTCATTCAACTACCGGTTCTGAATGTTGTTTTTCTTCTCTTCTCATTTCTAAGAAGCACTTAGCCAGATGGTCTGTTTTTCTTTTTCTTTCTTTCTTTTCTTTTACTTTTTTTTAATGTATTGTGCGTTGGTTGGATATGTGTTTAAGAGGAGCTGCCAATTTCATAAAAAGGAAGAAAGAGCAAGAGAAAGCACCATTTGGTGTCTATCCTTGGTTTCTGGCCAGAGAGCTAAGACACTGTTCTAAGAAAGGAAGAATCTTAGAAGTAAAATAATTCAATTCTGGAGAAACTTTTGTAAGAAAATGCAAACTGTTGGATTCATGGAGACCTCCCCATATGTGGGATCAGCAATAGAGACAGGATGTTACTAAGTGCTGCACATAGTATAATATGCAATATGTCTTTGCTCTGCTTCTTCCCACAAAACCCAAGCATTCTGAATGCCATCATAAGGCAAAAGATATCCCATTACAAAGGCTTTCTTTCCCTCAGCCAAACCAATGCAACTGATCTGAGCTGCTAAAAATACAGACAACCACCAGATGATGACAATGAGTGACAGATAATTTCTGAACTTCTTTGCAGCCATCCAGTAGTCTCCTAGATTTATGCAGCTCAAATATGGTAACCCAAAGATCACACTTGACATTAGAATAAACTCTTGGTTTAGTGGACCTTGGACAGTGGTGAGATTCAGAACTGGTTGTTAACTTTCTGAGCAGTTTGGTGAACTGTTGTTGGAAGAAATCATTAGGGCAGAGAACAGGTTGTTAAATTATTTGAATCCCACCACTGCCTTGGATGCTGTGGACAAAATTTCATTTATAAATGAGATGAATGTATAAAATCTTATTCAGATTTATAGGACATTCAGAGTTAATACACTAGCTTTTCCCATTCATTAATTAAACCGAAGATTTATACTCTTTTTCTATTAGGAAGCCCACTATGACATGTTGAAAAACCCCATCAAATGTTTCTCCAAAGGTATATGTTCTTATTCCCATTTTCTGTTGGTTTTATCCTCGTGTGCCACCTACAGAATATGAGAAACTGAGTGTATTTTCATATAGTAATGTTTTATGTTTCAGCACATAGTATAGTTTTTTAAAACTATACACACTTTTTTGGATAAGCAGTTATTTAAAGATGTAAGCACTTAAAAAAATTAGAATATTTGAGCTCAAATTCAGCTCTTATGCCTTAAGAATGAAGTTCTTTTCTAGATAAGGCATTTGGACTGGGGCACAATCCATTTTTGAAAGCAAAATATTGTTCTAAAGAACATTAGCATTTAGCAGGTTTTTTAAAAAAATAATATTATTTTGGATAAGGAAAGAGTTTAATTTCAGCTCTGAAGAGATTCTTAGAATCAAATGCTGTTTTGGATCAGCAAACCAGCCTTGTACTTCACTCCTTTAAGCTCTTCTGAAAATAAAAGTAAATAATCTTGTTGGCCCTAGCAACCGTGAGGCCCACCCAAAGCTTCTCCTGCTCATCCTGTCCCTAGACCTCATTGTACTCTCTGCCAAGTCTTGTCCAGCAGCTTCTGAGATACAGCATAGTATTTTCCACCCTCTGCAAACTCTGCCTCTGAAACCACGAGGCGTTCACCGGTGTCTCCACTGGGAAAGCAGTGTAGCACTTCCAGCCCTTACAGTATTGCAATTTCCAGAAGTTGGCAGACTCATTCCAAAGTCCTGTGCCAAAATGTTAGTTAGGAACTTCAAGCTCTGAGACACCTTCTCTGCTTTGTTTCTCCTCCAGGAGACTTATACAATGTATGTATGTATGTATGTATGTATGTATGTATGTATGTATGTATGTATGTATGTATGTATGTATGAATTTCCTGAAGTGATATGTCTCCTTTCAGACTGGTATATTCAAACCCAAGATTCAAACTATAGTGACTTCCAGTTTGATTGTAGAGTCGTTTTTCATTCTCCGGAGCCTTCAGGGAAGCCTGCGGAAGGCCCCTGAAGGCTCCAGACAGCTTATAGCAATAGCAGTTAGACTTATATACCGCTTCATAGAGCTTTCAGCCCTCTCTAAGCAGTTTACAGCGTCAGCATATTGCCCCCAACAACAATCCGGGTCCTCATTTTACCCACCTCGGAAGGATGGAAGGCTGAGTCAACCCTGAGCCGGTGAGGTTTGAACAGCCGAACTGCAGAACTGCAGTCAGCTGAAGTGGCCTGCAGTGCTGCATTTAACCACTGCGCCACCTCGGCTCATAAATTAGCCCTACGAGCAAACTGGAAGGTGGTACGAGGAGCCATATTTGCTGGCACTGCAGCATCCAGCTGGTTTTCGGCCTTCCAGTGGCCCGAGGCAGGCTGTTTTCATCCTCCCCAGGTTTCAGGAAAGCCTCCGGAGGCTGGGGAGGGTGAAAAACAGGCCCAATAGGCGAACTGGAAGTTCGTTCCTGAACTTCTGGTTGACTCATTGGGGCTGTTTTTTTGCCCTCCCCAGGTTGGAGGCTTTCCTGAAGCAAGGGAAGGGCGAGAAACAGGTCCAACAGGCCAACCGTAAGATTGGAAATGATCCATTTCCTGCTTCCAAAGGGCCTCCAGGGGGCCAGAGGAGGCCATTTTTGCCCTCCTCAGGCTTCAGAAAAGCCTCCGGAGCCTGGGGAGGGAATCGTGCGTGCATGTGGGGGGGGCATGCGCAGGTGAGTGGGTAGGATTGAATTGGTGTGGGCACGTGTGCACGTGCAATATCATGTGCAATTTTGGCACGCCGTAAGAAAAAGGTTTGCCATCACTGGTATAGATCATCTTTAGATACTGCTCTTTAGATTTAAAAAAAAAATCTGGTCAGCTTTTATTCTGTGGCTGTTTCTGGGCCCAAGTTAAGTAATCTCTTTATTATTTAAGTTTTGCATACAACAGATCTATACTACAGCTTCAATCTGCTTACTTGGTTTAATTATTTTTATATAATAGTACAGAAAAAAAAATCTTAAGTACATGTTTGAGGGATTGCAACTTCCTATTTCCATCAATATATTAATTGATTCAAACAGTAATAACTGAAAGTCAACAAGTAAGAGGGGAGGGGAATAAGAACAGTTAGATATAGAAAATGCCCATTTCAATACTGTAGCCCACTTATGTATAAATACAGTGCAGTACTGTATGATGAAGATGCAAGTGTATTGATGTTTCCCACACACAAAGAAAAATACAGGGATTTGATATAAAAATCTCTTTTTGTATTAACTATTAACTCCAGCAAACCATAACTTTTTCAATCTTCCTTTTCTTCTGGGCTTTTAGAATGTGATCCTCATTCATTCTGTAAAACCAAAGTCACATTGTGCTAGTCATTTAGTTTGATATATAAAACATATTCATAAACACCCATTCATTCTTGATCTTGATGCTTGACCCACCATAACCAACAACAGCAAGGTCACATTTCAAGATCTTTAATCATCCTTGTATGTTATATTTCTGGAATGATTTGCAATATTATCCTCATATCAGTGATTTTCCTCATACACATCTTTTTTCACTTCATCTTTCCACATTTCCTTGGGTTTCTGTAACATCATTTTTGTTCTACTTTTGTTTTTGAAGTAGCTTCCACATTTTGTTTAAACCATCTATTCAAAGCAGAAATTCTCCTAAGTGGTTACTCATTACACATTTTCATTCCTGTTCATTCTTCTTGCATCTTCAAATGGGCCAATCACTTTTCCTTATTTTTATTTTGTTCCTTATATTTTCACTGTGAATAATTTATTAACCTTTCTTTAAAATTTTAATTTATTAATGTATCTATTAGATAAATTTTATCTATTTTTTTACTTTGATCCTTCTCTTTTAATTTCTTAGAAACATCACCAAGCTATTTTCTTTTCTTTTTTTTTGCCTTTCATTTAATATATGTTCTTTACTATTAACTCATCCTACATTCTATATCTACATATCATATGGCTATCCCCAGATGACTTATAAATCCCTGAAAATAAGGCTTCCCCAGATAATAAGCCCAATCGGCCTTTTGAGTGCATGAACTAAAATAAGCCCTCCCTGAAAATATTGCAACACAGCAGCAGCCATGAGGTGAACATGCAACTCAAAAATAATAAGACCTCCCTGAAAATAAGGCCAAGCGTTTATTTCGGAGGTCAAAAGAAAATAAGTTCCTGCCTTATTTTTGGGGAAACATGGTATTAATTTCACCCACCCACCCATCATAGCTTTGGTCAATTAGGAAAAGATAAAATGGGGATTAGTTTACCAGCTTTAGTTCTACCTTCCCAAATGAAGCATTCCCTGCTAACAAGAAGGTAGAACTAGTCAATTATGTTTGTCTTGGCCAAAATCCAATTTTATTCCAAGCATGGTTGTCCTAAAACACCAGAAGGCAAAACAAGAAACAATGGATGGAAACTAAAGAAGGAGAGAAGCAACCTAGACTAAGGAGAAATGTCAGTGAGAGCAGTGAGAACAATTAACCAGTGTAACAGCTTGCCTTCTGAAGTTGTTGGTGCTTCACCACTGGAGAGTCTTAAGAATAGGCTGGATAGCCATTTGTCTGAAATGGTAAAGGGTCTCCTGCTCGAGCAGGACTAGAAGACTTCCAAGGTCCCTTCCAACTCTGCTATTCTGTTCTGTTAGGCAAGCTGTGAAATGTAATCTAAGGTGCGTCACATACTCTTAACATACTCTTTCTTGCCCAGAGTCACAAGTAGCAGATATTTGCAAAAACTATCCCAAGGCCCATCACAAGATAGTACTAGAATTGTCAAAGAGGGAGAGGTTAAAAGGTCATGTGTCCATTTTCAGGGGATGTGTACATCCATTAATGCATTTATTTGAACTATTTATGTATCCCTCTGCATTAAACTAAAACACAACAAAATAATAAAGCAACAACAAAGAAAAAATTCACTGTATAAAAGTAGAACTTATATGCACTTGCCACAATTCTCTATTCCAACAGAAATAATAATAAATCAAGAATCCTTTCTTCTTTGTTCACTCCTCATAAAAAGACTTAAAAGGAAAGAAAAATAACCAAGCTGGTTATATAGTTATATTAGGCTCCACAGCAGAAAAGGGCAGTTTGTTTTCTCCATTAAGAAAACAAATCTCTTGTTCTTAGTGAAGAACTTAATTCAGTGAACAGTGGAACAATTGACATCTGAAATAATATTAGATTTTTATGTGAGTTCAGACCTGGAAAATATTTAAATGGCATTTGAAATATGAATTTCAGGAAGATGCGTTGGTCTGTTTGGAAGATTCAGCTCATGATGAACTTTAAGATAATTGCAATAAAGCTTTCCAGAGGCTACTTCGATGTCAGGTTTCTCTTTTACCATAAACAGACGTTTGAATGATTAATGAAGAAAGTGACTGAGGTTTATGTCAGCCTTTCAAAGAACTTGTGTCAGACAAGAGCCATCCTTGGCTTTACCCCCTTAGGAGCTGCAGCTATATATAGATCTGGTTCATTTTGAACAATTTGCCCCCTGGTTAGAAATCGCTTTAGCAATAATGACCCACACTACACAAAGGGCTTAAAAATATTTCCTCCCCTGCAAGACCAAATTACTTCCACTGGTCTGAAGTTTCCCCAGACCAGAAGGGGAAAAACTAGCATTCCAAGCACAATCTTAGTATAGCCCATTTTGAATGAAGTATATTAAGCTCTCTTGATTTTTCTGAGATGATTTTGGAGAACCAGGAAATCAGCAATATGCAGGCAGTCCTCCACTTACAACAGTTCATTTAGTGACTGTTCAGTTACAACGGCACTGAACCAAGACCTTTATAGCATCCCAATGATCATGTGTTCAAAATTCAGGTGCTTGGTAACTGCTTCATATTTATGATCTTGCTGTGTCCCAAGATCATGTGATCCCTTTTTGCCACCTTCTGACAGGCAAACTCAATGGGGAAGCCAGATTCACTTAACAACCAGGCTACTAACTTATCAACTGCAGTGATTCACTTACCAACTGTGGCAAGGAAAGTCATAAAATGGGGCAAAACGTACTTAACAAATGTCTCACTTAACAACAGAAAATTTGGGCTCAGTTGTGTAAGTCGAGGACTACCTGTAGCAATAACTATATACGTGAATTAGATTATGCATTACAGATTGGCCAAGTCATGGTCACTCTTTTTGGCTGAGGAGGAGTGTATGCCTTGCCCCAAATTATTCTTGAGTCAGTGTATAAGTAGCAGGTAATAAAGGAACATGCAGCTAAGGACCTTATATATTCCTTTGACTGATCAATGACATCAGATTATTTATTTTTCTTCTTCTCAATCCTACAGCAAGGTGTTCTTTCTGATAAAAAAAGACTTCAGTTTGTATGGCCTTTCTTTTGTTTTCTGTAACGTGACTAATGGAATTCTCAGGGTCAGTCCTAACATACCAAAAGAACAACATAATGGGAAGTGCAGAGCTAGATATAGCAGTTCCTAATATTGCCAAAGGATAATTTCCTATCTGCACAGCTTGTTTCTTTCTGCTTTTGATTGTGGCAGAGTAAGTAAGGATTATCCATAATGAACATATCTGGGGTGTAAACCTTTTGGTTATTGAGAAGACTGTTGGCAATGATGTTTTCTTTAATTCGGTAACTTTACGCAAAGAAGCTTATGAAATAAGATTTTCTTTTCATTTGATAATGTTGTGGGTACCTGACAGTTTTATACAGCTTTTGTAGTAATAAACCATTGGCAAATTCCTTACAGATCCTTGAGCTTCCCACTAACCAATACCCTTCCATGTTCTCTGGAAAGAGTGGTTTGTCCAACCCTTTAGGCTGAGAAATGGCACAATGTGATGGACTACAGTAATGGAGCAGGATCCTGAGAAGGAGGGAACATATTCCAAAAAGAGGAGCAACACACAGTGGTGGGATTAAAAAAAAATACTACTGGTTCTGTGGGCGTGGCTTGGTGGGTGTGGCAGGGGATGGTTACTGCAAAATCTCCATTTCCTCCCGATCAGCTGGGACTCGGAAAGCAGAGAATAAATGGGGGCGGGGCCAGTCAGAGGTGGCATTTACTGGTTCTCCGAACTACTCAAAATTTCTGCTACCGATTCAGAACTGGTCAAAACCTGATGAATACCACCTCTGGCAACACACAATAACAACACAGACCAGAGCTGGATCAAAAGAAGAAGAAAACGTTTAGGATAAGCACTCCCTAGAATCTCCCAGAGTATATTCAATAGGTCAGTCTAGTACAGGTAGTCCTTGACTTATGACCCCAATTGAGCCCAAATTTCTGTGGCTAAGTGAGACATTTGTAAGTGAGTTTTGGCCCATTTTATGACCTTTCTTGCCATAGTTGTTAAGTCAATCGCTGCAGCTGTTAAATTAGTAGCAAGGTTGTTAAGCAAATCTAACTTCCCCATTGCTTTTGCTTGACAGAAGGTTGCAAAAGCTGATCACATGACCCTGGGACAGACAGTGCAACCGTCATGAATATGAGTCAGTTGCCAAATGTCTGAATTTTGACCACATGGCCATGGGGATGCTGCAATGGTTGTAAGTGTGAAAAAAGGTCATGAGTCTCTATTTTCAGTGCTGGTGTAACTTCAAACAGTCATTAAATGGACTGTTGTAAATTGAGGGCTACCTGTATAGATTGAATGTGGCAAGATTCTATATGGTTTAAGTAAATAAAGAACTGAACTTTGGATTGGATTATTACATCGTTCTTCGGCTAGGCCTGATATCTGCATTGTATGTTCTCTATCTATTAAGGTTAATTTTTAATTCCAGCAGATTAAACTGAAAGAGAGAGCTACATAGCCAACTCAGGATCTGAACCTAGGTTTCATTATTTCTATACTATGACTCTAACTATTGCATTACACTGGCACTGTGTTTATGTGCTGTTACCACATTAAGGCATAAAAGGATAATGGTTAAAATGCTAGACTAGAAATAATGAGACAGATTAAAGAAAAAAATGGCTCAGAGATTATGCTGATATACATTCAGCAGATTTAAGTATAATAAACTAATGAATTATATGATATGGAAATCACGGTAGTAAGATTTTGACTTCATCTGGGTAACCCCTTGGGCTATCTTCCAGCTTTGGAATTTTTAACAATATCTTGGAAAATTGAAGAGAAGATTAATCCTTGTGAGAAAGACAATGACAAACATATGATGAAAATAAGGATATTTCTATGTCAATAAATATTGGGATTAGTTAAATGCAATTGTTTTCTGGTGATAATGTCTTGAAAAGAGGGGCATAGAGAAAGAAGACATATTTGAATTAAGGATTTGGATAAAAAAAATTAAGCAGAACCAATCAATCATTCCTGGGTAAAATAAAGACCTAGTGTTCCTTTGAGGCAATGATTAGATAGCAGAAACTAACATACTTTGGGCTTCTAATATACATGGATATTGTTCTAAGAAAATGACCATGCTTGGCAAAGCTGAGAGAAGTAGAAGAATGGGAAGGCAATGGACAAGGTGAGAGGACAGGATCAGAAATATCACTGCAGAGCTATGGATTGTAAGATAAAGGCCATTTGTTTGTACAGACATCGAGAGAGGGCCAGAGTGGATGGCATCCAACTGTTTATTATTGGCTGTGTACATTTCTGTATACTAATTCTTAGAATCATTGAACTGGAAAGAGTAATTTAGACCATAAATTACATTATCTTGCTCAGAGCAAAATCTAATTAAAGCATGTTGTCAACAGGTAGTTGAATCTCTGCTTGTAACTATCCGCCAATCAAAACTCTAAATCTCTTTGGATCTTTGACTCCATTCTCCAAATATTCTTACTATTTTAAAATTTTCCTAACACCAGCAAAAATTGCTTTCCTAGAACTTGAGACAATTGTTCACACTTTGTGTTATGTGATGATGGAGGACATTTCTGTTTTTAGTATGACAACTATCAGATACTAAATAAATACATAAGAAGAACCATTTCAATTATTCCTGGATGAAATAAAGATGGAGCTCTCCCTTCAGGCAATAATTAGATGTAAGAAACTAACATAGATATTTTACCCCATTCTATTTTTTAAAGACAAGGGACATGGTGGCTCAGTGGGTAAGATGCTGAGCTTGTCGATCAGAAAGTTGGCAGTTCAGCGCTTCGAATCCCTAGTGCTGCATAATGGAGTGAGCTCCTGTTACTTGTCCCAGCTTCTGCCAATCTAGCAGTTTGAAAGCACTTAAAAATGCATGTAGAAAAACAGGGACTACCTTTGGTGGGAAGGTAAAAGCATTCCATGTGCCTTTGGCACAGGGGTGGGTTTCAAAATTTTTAGAACCTATTCTGTAGGTGTGGCCTGTTTTGTGGGAGTGGCTCAGTGGTCATGTGACTGGGTGGCTGTGGCTTGGTGTGTGTGTGACCGGGTGGGCATAGCCAACTTGGAAAATGTGGTGAAACTCACTTAACAATGCTCTTGCTTAGCAACCCAAATTTTGGGTTCAATTGTGGTCATAAGTTCTCTTTCTTTTTCTTTCTTTCTTTCTTTCTTTCTTTCTTTCTTTCTTTCTCTCTCTCACTCTTTCCTTCCTTCCTTTTGTTTCTCTCTGCCTCTTTATTTCTTCTCTCTCTCCCACTTCCTTTTTCTTTCTTTTTTCTTTCTCTTTCTATCTTTGTCTCTCTCTTTTTTCTTTCTCTCTCCCTCTCCCTCCATTCCTTCCTTCCTTCCTTCCTTCCTTCCTTCCTTCCTTCCTTTCTTGTGTGTATCTCTTCCTTTCCTGTGTGTATCTCTCTTCCTTCCTTCCTTCCTTCCTTCCTTCCTTCCTTCCTTCCTTCCTTCCTTCCTTCCTTCCTTCCTTCCTTCCTTCCTTCCTTCCTTCCTTCCTTCCTTCCTTCCTTCCTGAACAGGTTCCAAAAGGTACACTAAATTTCATGAACCGGTTCTGGTGTACCAATGTGAACCGGGAGAAACCCACCTCTGCTTTGGCATTTAGTCATGCTGGCCACATGACCACAGAGACGTCTTCGGACAGTGCTGGCTCTTCGGCTTAGAAACAAAGATGAGCACGGCCCCTGAGCCGGAAATGACTAGCACGCATGTGCGGAGGAACCTTTACCTTTTTATTTTTTAAAGACTAAACATACCTACTTATTTCAACTTCTGCTGATAGTCTTTATTTCCAATCTCCTGATGATCATTGCTGGACCTATTTCAACTGAATCATTTTAAGATGTTACTAGGCAAGTACTGGTACATTCTGACTAGCGTGAAACACTTATTTCATATGATATGGAAAAATAGACATTAACTGTTGCAGAGTAAAATTGTGTTTGTATTGTTTTGCTAAACTGCAAAACAATGGGGAATTACTTGGAATATTGAAATGAACTGTTGGGAATTGTAGAAAAAGTTCATTTACAAACTTCTTACATTCAGTTTTTACTGAACAGTTTTTGGTAATAGACAATTAATAGCACAAAGAAAACACGAGCACCAGGCCAATATTTACATTATACTGGTATATTTATCATCTTTTCTCTCTCTTTTTAATATTTCACCTTAACAATTTGGTTGCAGGTGGAGATTTTTTTTCCTTGCCAGCATTACAGGTGACTCCCTCTGTTTCTTATTTGCTGCCAGGAACATAACCACACCTGTTTGGCAGTGAATAGGGAGCCTGTTACATCCTGAAGGCACAAAGGGGATCAAGTGCACAATGATGATTTAAGTAAATAAAATTTAAAAGGGAACATCTTAAACAAATGTGACAAGCTTTATGTTTTCTGTACTCAGGAAAAAGGCTTGATGCGATCCCAAATAACTCTCTTCTTCCTCCCCACCCCCAGCAGAATTTTCCTTGTTGGAACAGGTCATATTATCTTCTGAAAAATTATCATTTATTTAATGCTCAGTTCTAAATATCATTGGTTTATACTGCTAACATGACTTTCACATGGTCTAATTTATGGTATCATTTCTTCATTTTTATTCTTTTTTCTATTTCCTAATTTTTATTCAGAATTATGAAGAGGCTGAATTTTCACAGCACAATGAGCAAAATTTTAACCATCCTTTATTGAATACACAACTGGAGGGTTTTAATACAATACATTAAGCTTCAGAAATCACGATGACTGTATTTAGTAAGCCAAAAAACAAACAAACTACATTGTGGTTAATGCAGTGTATGAATCAGGCCAGTTTAAGAGTAAGAAATAGAGAAACAATTTAGGTGTGTACTGCTTACTTAAAGGTAAAGGTTCCCCTTGAACATATATGTTAGTTGTTCCCAACTCTAGGGGGCGGTGCTCATCTCCGTTTCAAAGCCAAAGAGCCAGTGTTGTCCAAAGACGTCTCCATGGTCATGTGGCCGCATGACTAAATGCCAAAGGCATATGAAACGCTGTTACCTTCCCACCAAAAGTGGTCCCTATTTTTCTACTTGCATTTTTACGTGCTTTCAAACTGCTAGATTAGCAGAAGCTGGGCTAAGTAACGGGAGCTCAATCCATTACACGGCACTAGGGATTCGAACTGCAAACTGTCAACCTTTCGATCGACAAGCTCAGTGTCTTAGCCACTGAGCCACCTCATCCCTAACATACTACATACTTACCCATGGTTAAATGAACTGTGGTTCATACAGCCCAGGTTTCCCAGGAGAAATACTGAACCAGGAAGTAAACCACAGGAATTACATCATCCCTTTAGTTAATGGAGCCTAAGTAGCTTGTAGTTTAACATGTGTAAGAACATAGTAAAATATTAAATGTGAAACCTCTTAGGAAGATTAGCCAGGTTAACTACAATTTGACTTAAATATTTGTATAACTCCATTCCAGTGGGGTACAAAAAGGGGACACTGAGACCAGTCTTAAAGTAAACTGTTGAGGGGATTCCAACATTTACAAAGAATGCTAAGCATACACTGGAACAAAGGGTTTAACGTATGAGGTTTCACAGTATTAACAAATTCAGTGGATTGCTGTATCTCACTGGAACTGCAGAGAAACCTATAATCTCAAAGGATTCTTGGCATAGACCATAAATAACTGTCTGTTCTTCACTCCAGGCTGACAAGAAAAACAAGTCTCCAGTGCTTTAAGGAAGAAGAAAGATTACCATCTGAATCCATCTCTTGGCTACTGAAATGAAATCACACTTATTAGCTGGTCTTTGTCATGCATTAAGAAGTATTACCTGCTAGCATAAACAATGTGATAGAAACTGTAGGATAAAGATTATTTACGGCAAGAAAGGAATCTTTCTGGCCAACCTACAATCCATTAGAGTTCGAAGAAGAAAGATCTAATCCTATCTAATGTACAAAAGTGGGAAAATACAGAAAGTTTCAATTCAGGGGTGGGTTGCTGCCAGGGTTACTGCCCGTTCGCTGCATATATACTTTGCATGTGCAGTTGCCTGTAAATAATTCTGCACATGCACAGAACATTAAAAATGGAGTAAAAAACCTGCCGGCAACAGCATGGGCAACCTGGGAACCAGTTCGGGGGTGGTGGTGGCCAGCCTGCTGTCCCTACCGGTTCAGTGACCAAGTCCCAGTTTCTACTATCAGTTCGCCTGAACTGGTGCAAACTGGTAGCAACAACCTCTGGTTCAATCTCAGCATTTCCTAACATGCCTTTACTTCTGCTCCTATGAACATAGTGTTCTTTAATGTTGATGTCTGGAGTTGTAACACATAAGGTAAAGGTTCCCCTTGCACATATGCGCTAGTCATTCCTGACTCTAGGGGGGGGTGCTCATCTCCATTTCAAAGCCAAAGAGCCAGCGACGTCTCCATGGTCATGTGGCTGGCATGACTAAACGCCGAAGGCTCATGGAACGCAGTTACCTTCCCACCAAAAGTGGTTCCTATTTTTCTACTTGCATTTTTACATGCTTTCAAACTGTTAGGTTGGCAGAAGCAATGGGAGCTCTCACCTAGCAGCACTAGGGATTCGAACTGCTGAACTTTCTGATCGACAAGCTCAGCGTCTTAGTCACTGAGCCATTGTGTCCCTTGTAATACATAAACAAGCCTAAAAGGAGAATGGCCATCTAAAGCTTTTGCCATCCAGGGTGGTGCTTGGGACTGCCGTGGGAATGGAGCCTGGTAGTATCAGGCCTGTCCTGATGCCAAGTTTGATGCAAAACATTTATATTCTTTTGAAGGGTACAGCTTTATACAGAAGATAACCAGAATGGGGAAAAAAATTCTTGTTTTTCTGGCAACTAGCCTGAAACAGGAATAAAATAAAATGTCTTCTAGGTCAGTTTTGTTTTCCCCTCTGGACACTTGGCAATCTAAGCTGGAGAAATACCAAGATCCAGCTAAAGGAATTAAACCCACATTTGCTCACTACAGTAACCCCCTTAAAATCTAGCTTTATTCCACGCATATACGGAAGACATTTTTCTCTTTTTCATAATCCAGTATAGTTGGAACAGGATTCAATTAGAGATATAAACACTGCCATGTTATTTGTGTTTCATTGTATACCTTCTTGTATGACTTAATGTTACTTAGCTATTCCTGAAACTGCCGATGCACATTTAATGTATTTCTATAAAATGGTTATATTCTTCATACTACAATGTCTAATTGCAGAGATGAAAATAAAAAGGATAGCTTTTAAAAAATCTTAAAAAGTATTATTTTATTAATAATTCCATCCTATGCCATGATTATTTGGGAGTACATTATTGAGATTTCTATCTGTCTCCAATTATTTTTCAAATTTCTGGTAGATCCAGACTGCCTGATCTTCTCAATACTGCACAACACAGATTTTGTGTGTGTGTGTGCATGTGTGTCTGTTTACAGTAACATTGTTAGAGTGGAACATTGTGATTACCATTACTGAACATCTGCACTAGGGGTGGGTTTCTCGCCCCGTTCCAACCGGATCGGTTGGAACGAGGCCGGCGGCGTCCTCACGCACGCACGCGGCGCGTGCGTGCACGCACGCGGCGTCCTCATGCACGCACGTGGCGCGCGCATGCGTATTAGCGTCTGCGCGATGCTCCAGATGCTCCTGGAGGATCGCGCAGGTGTTCTGCGCATGCGTGGAAAGCGCAAAATTCAAAAAAACCGGGTAAGGAGCGGGCGCGGGTGTGCGGGCGCGCGCGGGCGCGGGGGGGGGGGGCTTCGCCGTTCCCGGAAGTTACTTACTTCCGGGTTCGGCGACCAACCGGATCGCAGGGACCGGTGCGAACCGGTTGAAACCCAGCCCTGATCTGCACATACAGTACCAGTGTGCTTTTTTCCCACCAGTTGCTGATGCAGAGAATGGAAGTGCTGGGTCAAAATTTTCACGTTCAAAGTCCCCCTTTTTCTGTTCATGGTCTGCTACTATATGGAATAGAACTGTACCTTTAAATTAGTTGAACAAAAATACAAGAAAACATGAGAAAATGGTAAAACAATGTATTTGGTCACTCTAATCAATTTAGATATATTTCCTATTTCCTAGGGAAATAGGAATATTTTCTTATTTCAATTTTTTTTTAAAGGAGAAAGAAAAAATTAAACCCGGCTGCCTGTAAAATGTACTCAGTTTTAAAAGTATTTCCAGAGATTTGCTTTGGTATTTGATTTTGATTTTTTTTAAAGGAAGTGAGTCAATTTTTTCCCTAGTCTGCTCTACTTTATTGACATTACAACTACGTTGGTGTTTTCTTTTGAATCACTACACTTCTATGCACCCTTATGTTCATACTGGCCACAATGATATACAAATGACAGCATGGTATTGGTGACATCATGACATAGTTCTGTTCATACTTACTTGAATTCCAACATCTGATGAAAGTTCTAAGTTGGCGTCTTTGCATCATGACACATGTTTTATTGCTTGCTAACTTTCCTCACTGCAAATGCCTAAGTATTTCATCTTATTTTCTAATCCTCAACCCGCCATCACTCCCTCCCTGACCCCAAAATTAAACTTTGATATGAAAAGTCTCTGTTGATGGTTTCTTGAGATGTAAAATAGTTTAATTCATAATTCCACTGAAATATTTGCTTTATGTTCCTATCAGTTAAAATCAGTGGTGGGATTCAAATAATTTAACAACCGGTTCTCTGCCCTAATGACCGGCTGGATAGGTGTGGCCATGATGGCCATGGCCAGATTTGTGACAGGCAGCATTTGGCATTTGGGAGCAAAAACGGGGCATGTGGGGCCTCCTGGAAGGGGTGGGGCAGGAAGGGGTGGGGCCAGCCAGCAATTTAACAAACGGTTCGCCTGAACCAGCCAGAATTGGCTGAATTCAATCACTAGTTAAAATGTAATCCTAATATTCAAATCCTGTTTCAGCCTGTGCTCCAAATGAAGTAAAAAATCTCCAGTGGTTGGATTTCCTCATTACCCTTAATGATCCCTCTTCTTTTCTGATATTCCTGGAAGACTATTCTTTACACACTAGAACTAGATTTGAAAAGGACTGTTCTGAAAGGTGATACAAGATGTATAACAAATAGAAACGAGGCACAACATGTAAAATCAAATCAGAGAAACCTCTCAAATTGTCTTTAAGTGAGAATGTCATGTTACTCCAGAACTCAGTTTTACTGTCATCTATTTGTTTTCATGCCACATAACATCATATTAACTAGCTCTTATTATGCATTTGTTCTTGGCCTCATTAATGTGCATTCAGCATGTCAAGATGACATAATTGTTGCACTGATAACTGCACAACATTCAAGAACCTGGAACATTAGTATTAATTCTTATATTAAATTTTTGTGTGGGGATAAATAATTACTATATCCCCTTCTATTTACTGTGGAACAATCTCCTGCTGTAGCATTTATTACGTGATGAATAAGCAGAATGAAAAATACCCTGATTTATCTACCCAGACTTTGCCTCTTAGTTATTTAGCTTGGCTTCGACGAAGACATAGACCTTCAATATGGTATAGTTATATAACATAACAGTATAACATAATGTAATGTAACATAATAACAACATGAGAACATAATAATACAAAACAACACAATATAACAACACAACACAACATAACATATAATAGTTTATTTACTGATTTCTATTTGATCAGTCAGATAGTACTTTAATCTGCACACTTGTTATGTGTTCATTACAAGGGCTTGCAGTGCAGAACAAGGTTTTGCTTTTCTTAAAAGGTGATTAGAGGCTTATAATATTTATCTAATATAGTTTATTATGTGCATATGCCTATAGGTTGAGCATAAGTTGGGAATTCACAGCAGTAATGTTCCAGTAGATTTCTCTTTCAAATTTCTATAGGAAATCTTAATGACCCAGAATTTCTTTCCCAAAGCTAACATTTGTACTGTACATTCTAGTACAGGTCCTGCTGCCCATCAGATGCATAAATCCGTTTCTACAGATTCATCAGTAAGGAATGAGGCTGGAGATAAGATAAAGCACCTATTTTATTCTTGAACAATCCTAGGTCTTACTAAAATCTTTTATCTAAACATTGCCATCGGTGAAGTGGCAATTGTCAGCTTCTACATGATGTTTCATAATGGAAACACCGACAGCTCTACTGAAAGGCTGCATTTGCATGATTGCTTTAAATTCAACTATAAACCTCATTTAACATGCACAGCAACATTCTCACTAACGTCTGTTAGTATCATCTATCTATAGGTAGTCCTTGCCTTATCACCATGATTGGGATTGAAATCATAAATCGTTGCGGTCATAGGTTGAGGTACCCACGTGACCTGAGTTTTCTATCATTTACAATGGTTGTCAACAAATCACACAGTCGTAAATTTGAATCATGTGGTCATTAAGTGAATCTATTCTCCCAAATGGGCTGCAGTCCCATGACTATGGGATACTGCAACTATTGACAAATATGAGCTAGTTGCCAAATGCCTCTGACCTCAGGCTGTAAGCACAATGTTTTACAATGGCCAGAAGTACTTTATGGGGCCATAAACCATCCTTTCTGAGATCAGCGGACTGCCTGTATTGCTTTAGTAATGAATTTCTATTGTGAACAAGTCTTCATATCACCCCAACAATGATTAGATAAACTTCTAGTGTGGATAACCTATGTGGTCTTGGAATGGAATATGATGATCCAAGATGGTCCATGATTTATATTTGAACAAGGAAGGCTGAAATCTCAGTTAAAGTTCTACTATGTTCAATAGAATTCATATTCTAGTAACAGTAGAGTTGCCACTTTAGGGAAGTTTTTGCCATGCCATAAAGCAGCTGCGGTACTGCGGTACTGCATTTTAACCACTGCACTAGCAGCTGTGGAAGTGCAGTGGTTAAAATGCAGTACCGCAGGATAACTCTGCCCAAAGCCAAGAGTTTGAATCTGATGGGCTCAAGGTTGATACAGCCTTCTAGCCTTCTGAGATCTATAAAATGAGGATCCAAATTGTTGGGGGGAATATGCTGATGCTGTAAACTGCTTAGAGCAGTGGTTCTCAACCTTCCTAATGCTGCGACCCTTTAATACAGTTCCTCATGTTGTGGTGACCCCTCAATCATAAAAAAAAAATTGTTGCTAGTCTTTAACTGTACTTTTGCTACTGTTATGAATCGTAACGTAGATATTGGAAGACTGCTATCATATCACCCTTAAGTCCTTCTTTTAATTCAACCAGACATACCCAGTTCCTGCAACTGTTCTTCATATGTTTGAGCTTCCAGTACCCTAATCCTCTTGGTTGCTCTTCTTTGCACTTTTTCTAGACTAGAGTCTCCACATCTTTTTTATAGAGGCAGCCAACATCTTGTCTGCTCCTAAATTTTGGGTCTGAAAAGAATCACATCCTGGAGGCTGGACAACCTCGGCTGCTGTACAATCATACACACACATACACAGAGATACACAGTGGTTTTATTCCCAAAGCCTCCTTAACTAAGTTTCCTGCAGCTGCATTCATAAACTTGCTTACTCTGCCTGGATGGATCTTCAACCTGGTTTGGGGTTGTTTGCAGGACTGCTCTTAACCTTGGTGGTGGTGATAAGCTTAACCTTAATTTATTGGGCAAACGTAATGCATTGTTTATTTTATTTTTTTAAAGTTCTTTATTTTCTCTTTCAAGTTCATTCACAAATATACACTCTTATAATTATCATAAATTATATCATTATCATTAATCATTTATCATTATTTTCTTACAAATATATAGAATATAGTTTGGGTCACTTTGTTGCCACCCCATTTTATTTTGCAACAATCTTGCTCCTTCTATCTTCTCTACCTCCCTTCTCTGCCTTCTTCTTTCCTCCTCTCCTTCCTCCCTTCTTCTTCCCCTCTCTTTCCTCCCCTCCTCCTCTCTTCTTCTCCCTCTTACCCTCTCTCCTACTCTTATTTCCCTTCCTTTACTCCCTCTGCTTTACCCTTTATTCCTTTTCCTCCTCATCCTTCCTCCTTTCCGTTGTTGGCCTTGCTTATTTACTTTCTCTGATGGGTTCTTGGGATGGCATTTCAAGAAACCCAACTTTATATTTTCATACATATCATTTTCAATGTTGCATTTAATTTCAAATAATAATTCCACTTGTATCATTTTTAAAATTGTTATCTTGCATTGCATTTTTTTTTGCTCTTTTTTTGTGCATGGTTTATGGTACTTTTAGCAAGCAGGTTTTCATTGTGTGAATGGGGCCAATTCGGGCTCCTGAGCTTGGCTCTTGATGACAGGCCTGGTTGTGGATTTAGATATAATTAAAAGTACCTGGTAGCGGCATGGAAAACATAGCTGCATGCATGCCCCGCACAATTACAGCCCGGAGCATTATCTAATCTCCTTCCTCCCTTGCAGGAACACTTTCCTGCCATTACGAAGTCTTGGAGGCTAATTGTACGGGGTGTGCACGCGCGCACCTATGTTTTTTGCGGTGTGGAGCCGGGGCGACGCTCTGTGCGGCCATTCCGGAGCCCATCTGTGAGGATTTCAAGGAACGTGAGTTGGAGTCTAAACTTTAGAGTTGCGCTGGTCTCAGCGACCCCTGTGAAACGCTCGTTTGACCCCAAAAGAGGTCACGACCCACAGGTTGAGAACCGCTGGCTTAGAGAGTGCTATAAAGCACTATGAAGTGGTATATGTATCTAAGTGCTATTGCTTTTACAGGTAGTCCTCAAGTTATGACTACAATTTGACCCAAAATTTATGTCGCTAAGTGATAGCCCACTTTATGACTTTTCTTGCCACAGTTGTTAAGTGAATCATTGCATTTTTGAAGTTAGTAACACAGTTTGTTAAGTGAATCTGGATTTCCCATTGATTTTCCTGGTCAGATGGTCACAAAAGCTGATCAAATGACCCTGGGACACTGCAACCGTCATAAATATGAACCAGTTGTCAAGCATCTGAATTTTGATCAACTGACCATGAGGATACTGCAACGGTCGTAAGTGTGAAAAATGATCATAAGACACTTTTTTCAATGTCGTAACTTTGAATGGTCACTAAATGAACTGTTGTAAGTTGAGGAATACCTGTACTCAATCAGCTACCTACTGATTAGGGCTGGTATATTTCTAAATATCCAGATGTTGGGGAATAATGGTGGGAAAGAAATGTATTCTACTTGGAAGCATGTCAGCAGCAACTCATCTGTCACAGTTATAAAGAAAACAGTGTATTCAATTGTCTTTGAGTTTAATCTGGTATGACTGTTCTTGTAGCCTCATATTAAAATGTAGATATGCTCTTGAACTATTAATTTTCACTCCCTTGTTCAACTCCATTTTTTATCCAGGTAATTAAGTTATTAAACAGCATAAAGGCTCCCAATAGAGAACAAGTAAAAGTCTTAAAATTTTACACAGCAGTCAAAGCCACAGAAGAATATTTGTTATAATACTTGCTTTTCCACTATCAAAGTACAGATATAAGGATTTTCTTATTTGAACCACTGTGAAGTCCTTGGTGTTCTCAGAGCTTGGTGGTTTCCTTGCAGATGTTTCATTACAAACTACGTAACTTTATGATATTTACACAACTATTTCCTCAGCTTTCAGTTCTGTTGACACATTATGAATTGCTATGCAGATGTACCTTTCTGTATCTCAACTACATGCTTTCTTGTCTCCAATTCATGCCTGAGAAGTTTGCTAGATTGCAGTTCTAAATGCTGAAACTAACTATTCGTTCTATGGAAATATCTAGGATCCATTTCAACAAATCAGGTACTATTTACAAAAATGTAAAGAAGGATGAAGCAGACTAAAACAATAATGAAATAGAAGGACCAGCAATGCATAGCATTGTCCCTAATGAACCACAAAGAAGAATTTGGTAATGGATCGGTTCCTCTCTTGTAATAGTTAGATGTCAATATAAATATAATGTCTATGGAGAGTCACAGTTATCCAGGCCATGGTTGTCCCAAAAGTTAACTGAACTTTTTTGGTTTTTTCCTTAGAAAACGTTTTGCTTCTCACCTAAGCTTCTTCAGCACCTTTGGGACAATATAAATAGAACTGAATGGTAAGTATTGAGCTTCAGGGTAGCCAATGGTATTTTAGATTTGCATGAAATCACTGTGGTCACTATGTGGCAGGAATCTAGAAAACTGGGTAACCCTTAATCTGCATAAAGATAGATACTTATTACATATGGGTAAGTGTGAAACATGGTCCGATGACAGTTTGAAATTCCTTCAGGTCCTCCAACACAGGCAAGTAACGTATTTCCTAGCTGGCGTATTCTGCCTTAGTGTTTTATTTCAGCAGCCTCGTATTAGTATCTAGCAAAACGAAGCACAAGAAGTCAATATGAACTCCGGCGGCTAAAGGGTTAACTCACGCCGCCGAAAGAACAGAGGCCAGCAGTTGTCAGAGCAACCAGAGGGGGGAGGAGCCTGCAGATTCAGGAAGAAAGAGGAGGAGCTCTACAATAAATGCACAGTTTCTCAGATTGTAGGGGGCGGGCTTTAGCGAGAAGGAAGTAAAAAAAGCAAACGCCGCATGCTCCGGAAGTATTTAGAAGTGCTTATATTTCGATGGTTACCTGGAGTTGAGTGAGTTTACTTTTGCCGGCATCTTCGTTGTCGTCGTCATGTTTCTGACGGTGGTCAATTGTGAGTTGACTGAGAGTTCCCTCTTTGGGGAAGTTCCGTGTGTTGCGGGCGTAGCAGTACCTAGCCTCTCTTGGTACGAAACCTTTGCCCGGTTCCCCGGGAAGACGGCTCAGAAACCCGAGGTTACATAAAAGAATTAAGCCTTTTAAGATGCATCTCCTTAAGGCTAACGAGAAGCGGCAGTGGGTCCACGCTCCCCTTAGCGCTGGCGGGCTGAAGGGCGAAGGTAGTTTCTAAGATCTTTCCGCCTGCCTGATTTCTGAAGGATCGGCGGCCAAGGGATTCCCGGTCCTACATTGTGGTCACGCCAACCTTATCCATCATTTGGGATCCGAGTAGAGGTTTTATATACAAGTAATCCTCGACTTACAATCGTTCCTTTAGTGACTGCCCAAAGTTACAACCACACTGAAAAAAGTGGCTTAGCACCGTTTTTTGCACACACTTAATGACCGTTGCAGCATTCCCATAATCAAATTCAGGTGCTTGTGTGGCAACTGGTTCACATTTATGACCATTGCTGTGTCCCAAGGTCATGTGATCGACCTCTGACAAGCAAAGTCAATGGGGAAGCCAGATTTGCTTAACAACCAGGTTACTAACATATCAACTGCAGTGATTCACTTAACAATTATGCCAAGAGAGGTCGTACAATGGGGCACAATTCACTTCACAAATGTCTCACTTAACAACAAATGTTGGACTCCATTGCAGTTGTACGTTGAGGACTACCTGTACATTAATCATCCTTTCGGCACAGAATGTAGGGTTAAGGGGTGTGTGTCCCCCCTGCATTCCTGAGATGGATTTGTCAGGGTTTATAATTGAAGTAGGGATAAGACTGAAAAAGTGGAGAATAATTAACAATATGGATTTGTGGAAGGAAAGGATGCTTTTAGAAAATGTGGGTGGTGCTTACAAGAATCTGCATCTGTTTAATGCAGCTTCCTCTTTTCCTAGAATCAAAGGGCTGTCCTATGCGACCGTAGCAGTCTTGGGAAAAAGGAGTTGTGATAACTGAGCATGCCTGTCCATGCAAATTTCCTCAATTCCAGCTTTAATGAATAGAACATTGCTGCATTAAATGCAATGTCTGGGATTCAATTTTGCAATCTGGAAAGCTTTAACTAATGCAATTAGTAAACCATGGTTTGATGATACATAAATTAAAGATATTAAGATATTGACCATTGAGCAAAGTTAGATAGGGAGGAGTTATAACTGTTTTGATATTACTGAACTGCAGCTACCAGCAGCTTTAATAAGTATACATCACCTTGGATTGTTAAGAACTGTAACTCTAGGCAGCATACAAAAAAACAGTGCTAAAAGCAAAATATAATAACGATAGCAGAAAACAGATAACTATTAATAACCAGGAACTTAAGTTTATTGTAAATCACTAGATGGGAACCCCTACTCATTCCAATCCAAATGCCTGAAGCAAAAGCTAGGTCTTCACTGCCTTTCTAAAGACTTACAAGGTTTGAGTCAACTGTAAATTGGGGGAGATTATTGCAGAAGGCAAGTGCCACCACAAAAAAGTATGCTTCCTGGGTCTCATAAAATGATCTTGTTTCAGAGATGGGACCTTGGGTGTTGCTGTTGAAGTGTATAGGACAGGCATAGGATTTGCAAATATTCTGTTTTGGAATCTGTTTAGGAATTATTGATAGCAGTCAGGAGTCAAAATACTTGACTTGAAGGCACAAAAAATGTATATGCTATATATAGTGACTATATACTATATAGTTGTTAGCCATCAAGAGCCATCAAGAGCCATTGGGAATAGATGGGATACAAGCTAAGTAAATAAACTCTATCTAGTTTTGGAATCCTTAAATTTGCATTAGAAAAGAATGCTAACAATATGGTGAGTCATGAGTTTTCTTTGAATATCATTTAAATGGTTTTAAATGCAGCTCATTTTATTTCCATAGTTGGATTTGCAATGTGTTGTATGTGGGACTGCCTTTGAAAACAGCCTGGAAACTTTAGTTAATTCCAAATAGACTGCTTACTAGGCTAAATTGATCACTGAGATAGTTGATACAAACATGTCAGTTCTTCACCATCTAGACTGGCTGCCAGTTCATTTTCAGACCCAATTAAAAATATTGGTTTTGGTCTTTAAAGTCGTAAACAGTTTAGTACCATCTGAATGTGAACACCTTCTCCTATATGGACTTACCTGGACTTTAAGATTATTTAATGAGACCCTCCTCTCACCAGGTCTTGTCACCCAAGATGATGTAGGTCTCTACATGGAAGAGCCTTTTCTGTGGTGGTACCCCTTTTATGGAATCCCCTCTCTGGAGAGGCTTGACTGATACCCATGTTGGTTGCATTTTAGTGCCAGGTAGAGATATTTCTGTTCTCCCAGCTTCTTAACTGATTTAATTTCAATTATTAGTTTTTGACAGACTGCTGTGTTGCTGCCTAGCTAATAGGTTTTTCTATGTTATTTTTTATTTTGTTTTATTGTAAATTGCAGATAGGTTATTGGTTGGTTTAACAAAATAAAATCAATTATATGGCAGGACTAATTTGGTGTATTGGTAAATAAATTAAAACATTTTAAATATTTTTTTCTTTTTTGTTCTGCAATGCAAGTGGCCAAGAAAGCCAAATCAAAGTAAGTAAACATTTGAATTGCATTTACTACTCTAAAACTGTACAGTTCAGATAACTGCTGCTATTAATGGCAGTTAGGTTCTTTTTGTAATGGATTGCCTTTTGTATCAAAAATAATTGTTAAGAAATCATAGTCTGAGATTATCTGAAAAAGAGCTGTTCATTTAAGTAAATATTAAATGAACACAGCTTTTCCTTTAATCTCAGATTGATGCAGTGCCAGAAATTGTAGAATTTAGTTGAAACCAGCATGTTTAATTATATCTGTTATACGTTTAATTTTTCTGTGTTTGTTAAGAGCTAATTCAGTGTCATATAGAATGTGGCCAATTCTCTTAGAGAATTGCTTTCTTGATTTCAATTGATTGTAATAATTTATTGTAATAATTTATTAAATTTATATGCCACACAATGATGGATAATGGAACTACATGCTCCTCTCTTGGTGGGATGGAGAGTTGGTGGGACATACAGGGCTACAAGAGGAAAAAGAGATAGCTAATAAAACCTTGCTTTTTGGGCTTCTCATTGCAAGTAATTCTCTTATTAAAAAATCCTTAATCTAACATTATTAAGGAAAATTGGGAAATTTAAATTAAATATGTTAATAGACAATCATACATGCACCACAAAGTCAAAAATGAATTACAGAAAATAATCATAGCTAGCCAAATAAAAAGGTGTTCTTGATATTATTCTTCTAGGTATATACTTGTGAGAATGGTCAGTGAAGCAGGAACGGGCTGTTCTTATAATATAAAAAGACTCCGGCTTCAAGATAAGCTAGTAATGCTAAGCTATGATCGCATTGGTAAGAAAGTTTTGAAGGGGTTTATAAATGGGGAGAATATTTTTGTATATATGTAGGTGGCCTACAATATATTTGCTGTACATCCCATTCATTTCCATCCTCATGTGATAAAAAGGCATGCAATTGAATCAATCACTGATTTAATTGTATTTATGCAAACATGCACATTGGCATAATTTTAGAGATTATCTTTTTACTTGTCTTTTTATAGTCAAACAGAAAGTCCTCTTCAAAGAGCACAAAAAGATCTGTTCTGTGTAACTGATGCTTGGCTAAGAAGATTTGTGAAGATGTATACGAGGAAATACGAGGAAATATGAAGTTGGCAATGCTGAAAAGAAAACGAACTGAGGTGGTCAAAGTCAATTGTAAATAAAAACATCACTGAAAGATATTTAGAAAATGGATCTTCATACAAAACAATAACTTTGTTTTTACACTTGTGAATTAAAACTGTGAATCCACTGCATATGTGTTTCATTTCAGTACAAGAGGTAAAGCCACGTACAAGAGGCTTCCTCAGTTTTTTGCAGTCAAACTCTATAGATTGCAGGAAATGGTAGAAATGATAGTTCAGATACATCTGGAAGAAACAGGTTTATGGAAGCTTATTCTCTCCTAAGATTCATTCCATGTAGGTACAAAACTGAAGAATGGAATAATCTGCCGAGCTTGATTGGCTGTTTCAGGCATACAGGCAGGCAGCAGGCCTTATATTGCTTTTAAAGGAATTTTATTTAGCAGCTACAGTTGACGGGTGTTTTGGGTTTGATTTAATTTACTAGCTAAATACCTGTATTCCACTACAAAACGATGTCATTGAGCTTCATAAATCAATCGACTCTTACAGCTTGAAAATAAATGATTAGTTACAATCGTCCTCTCCTCTCACCTTCTCTCCCTCAGGCTTGCCCCATTGATCCTCTCCTATCCCCTTCTCTCCCTCAGGCTTGCCCCACATTGTCCTCTCCTATCTTATCCCCTTGTCTCCCTCAGGCTGGCCCCATTGATACTCTCCTATCACTTTCTCCCTCAGACTTGCCAGAGAGAGGCCTCCCCTATCTTATCCCCCTTTTCTCCCTCAGGCTGACCCCATTGATCCTCTTCTATCACCTTGTCTTCTTCAATCTAACTCTTTAGCATCAGAGTGTTTTTCAGGTGGGGAGGGGAGTAGAATGTCTAAACTCTGAGCTTGCAGGCTGGATGAGTCATGCACTGGCCACGCCCATGCCCAAGTGGCAATTGGAACAGAGTTTTTTTCAGGTGGGAAGGGGGAGTAGAACATCTTAACTCATTAGCATCAGAGCGTGTTAATAATACTATTAGAAATACTAATGATCTCATGGTCATCTCGAAAAATCCTTTCTTAGAGAGCACCTAGAAGCCAAGAGGAATATATGTGCCAAATTTCAAGTTTGTAGGCTTTACCATTCTGGAGATTTCGTGATGAAGCATGAGTGGTATTTGGCTTTTATATATATATAATATATATATATATTATACTTGATTAGAATTCTGTACCGCTGCAAAGATACTTTGTTGTAAATCCCCCCCCCCCCAAAGACTACATTCCATAAACATCTATACCACAAACTGAAAGAGTTTTTAAAAAATTCATACCATGATTTCATCTCAAATATAAAGAGAGCTTCAGGACAGGTTTGTCAAATCCCCCATTCCATGCATGAGCAGGAGGTTGGACTAGATGTTATTTATTTAAATGTTATTCTGCATTTCAAGATGCTGGTCATTGCTTTTAAAGTATTACAATGCTTAGTAGAACCCAGGTATCTAACAATATTTGGATTCTATGCTCCAATTAGAACCCGCTCAAAATATACCTGCAGAATGATGTGTGATGTCATGCATTTTCTGCAGAAACTGCTTTCCTGTGGAATGTATCTAACCAGAATTAACATGTGCACTTTGCTCTTAATATTTAGGAAGCTTGTAAAACTTGGATTTTCAAAGTGTACTTGGAATTGAATATGTGGTGGTTTTCCTTGTGATTGTGGGAGTTTGGATTAAGATTAATCCTATTGTGATTTCTGGCTCCATCACATGATAGTTTGTTGTAAAGTTTATACATATATTATTGTATATATGCTGTGAACTGCTTGGAATGAGTGAACAAATGGAGTGAGCATTTTAAACAAATATAAATGAATGTCTTCTAGCATATGTCTTGTATTCAGGAAAAAGTTGTTCCAATTTCTCTGACCATGTCAGAGAAATTTCGAATCCAGTTTTTAAAAGTTATAACTTCTACAACTATGTCTGGAAGTTGAGTCATGGCAACTGGATTACCACAAAAGTGAGCCTTGCCTTTTTGTGTATGCTATGCCTCAATATATTAAACAGTTCTTTCTGCTTTGATCATCCAATTTCATTTAGTGCAAACAAAGATTTTCCAAATGGCACAAAAAAATTTATTCTCGGAGTAGGATCACATTTTTAAAACATACAGTAATAAACAGGTCCTTGCTTAAGTGATTAAGACATGGAAATAATTTCACTGTAAAGCTGAAATGCTGTATCCTAAACTGGAATTGCAGTGTGTGACACCATGTCCACCTCATTCAGGATAAGGCAGAGAAAAATCAAATGTGTTACACAGCTTAAAACAGGTTTTGTGGCAGATCTTTTCTGTAAGGGTAGGAAGTCTGTGTCCCAGTAGTTTGAGTGCTAATGGATGCTATGAAGTTACTTCTCCTCAGCATTTCATGTAGGGGTAGATTGGGATAGTGAGCCAGGTAGAATGCTAGTGCTCCAACAAAACTGTCACCAGCTCCCTAGAAGAAAATAAAAGGGGGAAAATGAAATACTACAAATGGTAAATATCCTGTAAACTGCGTACTTTAAAAATTACCACCCTGACTTTTCATGAAAATGTATGCATTAGATTCTCAGTCTTAAATGCATAGATGAATGTGAATGAAATGGATATAACTGATAGACTTGTTGTCTGACTCAACTTTTGCTAACTGTGGTTCCCAATGGATGCAGACATACAAGGGCAGGGGATGTTTCCCCATTTCTACTTTAGAATGGCTTTTGTTCTCTGTTTTGAAACTACTTTCTGAAAAAGGATTACATTGGCAAGATAATACCTAGAAAATAAAAGGGACAGTGGGGCAGAATTCAGGATTTACAAGTATTTATTGGGTTGCTCATAGCTTGAAAATGATTTGGAAGAAATGTTTTAGATCTTATTCAAGTGAAACCTATTTCTGCCTCTCATATTTGGGAAAAAAAGCAGCTTAAGTAATAGCAATGCCCTACCTGAAATTTAAAACAATTGTTTCAAATACTGCTTCAAATACAAATAACATTGTTCTGTAGCCATTTGTTGGTGAGGGTTTGTCATAAAAATTAAAAGGGAGGCAGAATCAGGACAAAACCCTCTACCTTTTATACAGGCATTGAGAGTTGTACACTTTGTTTGCAGAAGCTATTTGTTTCTCAAGAGTTGGAAAAGAAAACTGCAGATAAGAAATGTTAAATGTAATGAACTTATTGTAGCCTGTTTTTTACGGTAGAAAGTATTTTATTTATTCAAACAAGACTCTTGGATATTCCTTTGCAGTCTGTAGTTGAACCACAGACTTCTATAGTTAATAGAAGCCACATCCATCTGTGGCTACTAGAATTAAAATTTCTAAGAGCCGAGGTGGCGCAGTGGTTAAATGCAGCACTGCAGGCTACTGCTAGATCAGCAGTTCAGCGGTTCAAATCTCACCGGCTCAGGGTTGACTCAGCCTTCCATCCTTCCGAGGTGGGTAAAATGAGGACCCAGATTGTTGGGGGCAATATGCGGACTCTCTGTAAACCGCTTAGAGAGGGCTGAAACCCCTATGAAGCGGTATATAAGTCTACTGCTATTGCTATTGCTATTCTGCAAAATAGCAACACTCAGAATGTTTCCTTTTCAGAGAATACTTCCATTTTCTTGAAAAGTTCAGTTCTGACTCATGGTATTCTATATCCTTCATGTAGCTAAAATAATAAAACCAGAAGTATGGCTACTTTAGATTTTGGGGAGGCTTAAGTATTTAAGTTTTTCTGTGATAACAGAAAAAGCTGTATTTGTTGGCTTGATTTGCATATAGTACACAATATCTTCATTACTGTCTCAGAAGTATGACTACCTTCAGGATCATTCTAGATCAAAGTTTTGCAGTCCAAGCAGTGCAATGGCAGGTTCTGATCAATGATAAAAATATAGATTGCTAGATTTCAGAACATTAGAAAATATGACAGAGTTACAATAAAACTCTGCAACACCCACTATGACTCCATGTTCTTATATTTTGAAGTTTTTCTTTTTTTCTCATTCTCTTTATAATTTTATATAAAGAAACAGCCAAGAAAAAATATCTACAAGTTTTGTTTCAACTTGCTTCATTCCTCAGCCATATTTATACCACAGTTAAATATATATCTGGTCTATTTCAACTGTGACATTGTGCTTCTCTTTTCCTTTGGATGGAATTGTCAAGCTTTATTCAAGCTAGTGCCCTCCAGTTATGTGGGCCTATAATTCCCAGTGAACTTGGCTATTAGAGCCCCATATATGTGACACATGTTCTTTGTTTTCTATATCTATGCTTTCAATTCTTCTACTCAACTATCAGCCTTTTTTAAAAAAAACCTTCAGGTAGTCCTTGACTTACGACCACAACTGAGCCCAATATTTCCATTGCTAAGCAAGACAGTTACCGTAAGTGAGTTTTGCCCCATTTTATGACTTTTCTTGCTACAGTTAAGTGAATCCCTGCAGTTGTTAATTTAGTAACACTGTTGTTAAGTGAATGGCTTCTCCATTGACTTTGCTTGTCAGAAGGTTGCAAAAAAATAAAATGATAAAAATCACATGTTACAATGATAAATGCATTTATACTTTTTTTTTTCATCCATTCAGTTGTGTCCAATTCTCAGATAAGTCCCTTGGCAAGGTTTTTCAGAAGTGGTTTATGCATTAGAAGTAGTTTATATAATAATTATTAATCATTAATTTAGAAGGAATAATTCATAATAGGATACTAAATTTTATAATATTTTAAGAGCTACTGTCTGAGAAGTTATAAAAAATATCCATATAAACAGAAAATTCTCTATGATTATTACAATTTTCCAACTATAAAATGGCAGCTGCCTCGATATGACATGCTTTAAAACAGGAGAGCCTTGTAGAACATCTATAGTTAAGATAATTTTGCATGTGAAGCACTATCATGATGGCAATTTCCCCAAAAAAAGCTACCATATGTAGTAGGGAAATGACAAAGCAAAATGAGCACAAGACACAGGCATCATCACTGCTGATGGCAAATCTGGTTTCTGAGATAGTGTTTTCCATGAGTAATGCAAATGACAAGATATAATAGCTATAAATCTGAGCCTGCTTTGAAAAGCCCAGCTGACTTTTGGCAGGTCATTAATATTATAAAAATACATAGGCTAGTATCCATTTATATTACCTTAAATCTTTTGGAAAAAATATTGAAGAAGTACTGTAATAACGCCCCCCGTTGCAAAAAAGAAATTATGTTCTCAAATGTTGGTCTGCAACATCTGTAATTCCAAGACTCTATGATCAATTGTCAGAAATGTTGGAAAGGAAAGTACCACAACTACTGTGGGAAATAATTAGGAAGGGTGGGTGAATGATACAGCAATACAGACAAGAAATGTTTGCAGGCCCATCAAGCAGATAATTCCAAACTAGGAAGAAAAAATAGCATTGCTATGCAAATGGTCCACTGAAGAAAGCTTTGGTTATGTGATTAGAGAATTAAAACATTCTTCTAACTTTGAAGGAGTTTTTTCACAGGCAAACAACTCCCAAGAATCTGGGAAAAAGACTACTATTTGACTTTCCTACCCAGTTGGATGTTTGAAGAAAGCCCTTTGGTTAAAAGATTGCTGTTTTGAATCTTGTTAAAAATCCATAGCTAAGCAATCACATATGTAACCCTTGGTGTCTTCAGTAAGGATTATTTAATTCAAAAATAACAACTGCTGTGTTGTTAGAAAAGTGTGCCCATGCAATACTTTGCATCAGTGCTCAGGAATCTCTATCCATTTCCTGGCTGATTTCCTGATAGGTCATTTGCACATGATTAAATAGTGCTTAGTATTAGTCTCATACATTTTTGAAAGATGAAGTCAGATAAAGTGTCTGCTGTATAAATGATTTTTTCCCTATTTGAAAATATCTTATTGCACAAAACCATTCAAGATCAAAAAGCTAGGAGACTTTGGAAAGTTATCTAGTTTGTGGTTTACTTTATAAAAAACATCAGTATAAATCTCCCCTCCTTGGACATACAGATCAAAAAGTTCTGCAACTTGTTAATTCTTGTCATTTCCTTAACAATTTATATTTTTAAAGTCCATCGAGTCAGATAGGCAATAAGCCGACTTCTGGACCGACTTCAAAATAGGTACAGCAATAAAATGAGTTTGTCATGCTAACTGCTAGTTGTCAACATCCAGAATAACACACACTAGTGATTTTTAAAGGGTTACCACAACATTTCTCTTGCAGTACATTTTAAGGGTCACTCATCAAAGCATTGCCTTCTGTTTTCACTTACAATGTAGAACTGTCATTACTGATTCCCCAGTTCCTAGCTCTGGCATAATTATTTTGTTCTCTATGATGTTTTGAATGTGGAATAATGATTTGTTAAGAAAAATTAAATGTACAGGGCATTGAGAGGTAGCATAGAAATTGAATAAATAAATAGATTAAATAAATAAGTAGATCAGTTATCATCTGCTATAGAAAATAATTCTGCTACCACAGAGAGGAACACTGCTATTATTCATAAAATACCATCTGTGGGCCTGATGTTGGGCAAACTGTTGTACGTCATTTCCCAACTATCAGAACTGTGATTGGAACTAAGCAATAGTATTTCAGTTGCGTAGGTATTTGCTATTTCTACTTGGGCAATGTTTAACAAGAATTTCTAAACATGATGGGCTGATTTTCATGAATTTTGCTTCATGCATTTTTGGAAAAAAATGATGCAGCTTTTTAATTTAAATGCAATTTTACAGGGAAAGTCCTTTATTTTTAACTGTCTGAAACCTTAATGATCATAAGTTTAATTTTCACTTCAAGAGAATAATGGTATTTATCTCGTAAGCAATGTATTCTTGAATGTCATTCAAACTCTGCTGCCTTAGAAGAAGGGGGTAATACATTTCATCTAGGAGGCAGGTTCTGATGGCTATTGTAGTTAAGCTATTGATGTTTGTTTAAAATGGGTATTGATATTTAACTAAACCAATGGCAAACCAAAACATCTTGTGGTACCACATTTTCTAATAAATTAATAATTTTATTTAGTATTCTATACCGTGTTTCCCTGAAAATAAGACAGGGTCTTATTTTCTTTTTACCCACAAAATATGGCTTGGGCCTTATTATCAGGGGAGGGTTAATTGTTTTGGGGTTTCTGGGCAGCTGCATTCTTGCAAGCGGATCCCCAAAGATCCGGGTACAACTTCAGGGGCAAACGGCTGTGTTGTACTGTCACAGCATCGCAACACAACAGCCATGAGGCGACCACGCTCACGAGCAGCTGCCCGGCAAACCCCTTTCCAGACGGGCACAGCGCCATTTACTGACCTAGGGATATCACCAAGCCGCATGTGTGCCTGTTCGCTGCCGCCCGGCTCTCGCAGCTTGGTGCCTTTGAAATGCCAGTGAATGGTGCTCTGCACGGCTGGAGAGGGGGGTTGTGCGAGCGACTGTTCCGCTCCCACTCACGCACCTCCCAGCCTCACGATGCCCTGGCCCAGCTCTCACCGCAGAGCCAGAGCACCTCCGCTGTTTTCGCCACCATCCCAGCATGGCTTTTTCAGCAGCTTCAAAACTGAGTCTTCCGGCAGTAGCTGCTCTGGGCATACGCTCTATGGTTGTGAGTCGGCTGCCGGCAGAGCATACTCCCAGAGCGTACAACCATAGAGCCTACGGCTACAGCGGCCATTGCCGGAAGACTCAGTCGGAAGGCGCCAAGCAATGCAATCACCTTTGCCTCCCCCCAGTTCCCACAGCTTGGCAACTTCAGGATACCGCTAGGCTGGTGAGCGGCGCTCTGCCTGGCCAGAGGTGGGGGGTTGTCCAGGGGCTTATTTGCGGGGAAGGGCTTATATTTTTGCCCACCAGAAAAATGTGGCATGGCCTTATTATCAGGACATGTCGCATTTTGGGGGAAACACGGTATTACAGGGGAAGACTATAACTGTACAATTCACCATTTGTTTCATTTACTTTTGTAATAGTCTTCATTGAAAATGTTGATGTGCTAAGAAGGAACTGCTTTAATCTTCTGATCATTTTTGATGACCTTTTCTGCAGTGTTTTTAATTACAACACAGATTACACACAACATTCTTGTAGCTCTCTTTAAATTTTCAGTACAATTTCCATTTGAAACTAGTAAATAAAAGTGTATTTAAAGTGGGGAAAGTAAATAATGCAAACAATCTTCAGCTATAAGGTTTGGAAGCAACTAGATCACATTAAAAAAAATCTTCTATTCTGCTTAGCACACTGGGAGATTGGAAGGAAATCATACTGGAAATTGTATAATAGAAGTTTGCAAAAATGTTGTAAAACAGTTGGCAGTGCCATTCAGTTTGTAGCTCCAGTCTAAAATCTGAAATATTTAAGACAGCCAGAGGGCAGCAGATTGCCAATTATTTATTATTGTATTTTGATTGCACAGGTGAGGTGAATTTTCCATCTCAGGCATCTAAAGTTTTATAAACATTTAAAATTACAAAGAGGTAACCTTTGAATTCTAGGCCTTTGGGATTTTTCCATTTCTAGCTATTGCTCATTTCGATATTTAATTTGAAAATAACAAATTCATAAGATTCTAGTTGATATTAAGTAAATTATCAAGCATGTAAATTAAGTAGGGGTGGCAAGACTTTGCTATTACTTATTTGCCTGCAAGTATTCAAATCCTGGACCTTTGCCTTAACATATCATTATCTAAGCGCCCCAAGCTTGGGTCCATAACTCAAATACTCTCCTCTAAGGATTACATGAACACCATTAGTCATTAAATAGCAAATATGGCAAAGAAAGTAGTCAGACAGAGCTCCTGCACACCTAATTATCAAATGCTTCTTTACAATCTTTTACTCCACAATGAAACAGCAGATGTCTATTAGGACTTAGATTGTCAATGTTACATTAAGCAGAATATATACATTTGAAAGTCCAACAGAACTGCCTGCTGTTCTGAGAAGTTACACCCACAGCCTATTAGCCCTTTTCCTATTTCTACAATGGAACGACAAGCTCTACTGATTCATTAAAGAGCAGAGGGCACTCTCTATATTCCTATGAACACATTCTTTTATTATAGCATTTATCCCCGGGATTTCTGATTCTGAAAACCATGTTTTGTGTTGAGCCTAGTCAAACTAGGATCCAGAGCTATATTATGAACTGCAAGGCTCCTTTGAAACTCAGAGGGAGAAAATGACTAGACACCGATTTTCATCAACGTCTTGATTTATGACGCTGCTCAGAATTCACATGTCTCCAACAGCTGGATCATCATTAAATTATGCATTCCCATCTGGAAGAAAAGTAGGAAAGCTGCAGGCCCTCTTCCCCCTGAACACAAGGAACAGAAAGGGATTTAATTAGGTAACTGGATGATTTGGAAATAAGATCAGACCTTGACCTGGGTGGTCCTCTGCGTCTCCTGCTGCCTTATGTTAAGACCACAAGCTGTACACGTACAGACCTGTTTACATTTGCTCAATTTGCTTAAATTACATTTCCATTCATTATCAAAAAGCCATTTCAACTGAGAGGGAAAAGGTCTTTATTAAAAAAAATATCATATGGTTATGTCTAGAACTAGTCAGGACAAGACCATGGGATCCTGCATGATGAGGTTACATATCTGGCTGTGCACTGATGGATCAAAGAGGAACCTTCCCTTCATTATGTGGAAATGATATTTTGGGGGGGGGGGAATTCCTGTGTACCACTCAATGCCTCATTTTTCCTTTCTGCAAATGGGGGAGAATTTTTGTCCCATTAAGTAGCCAGATGCTTCAAAGCTTATAAAATGCTTTTTCAATCAGCAAATGCATAGAACGAGGCAGTCAGCAAATGGAAGTAGATGAAGTGTTTTTCCACTCATTATTAAACAATCTGTTCTGGTAATAGAAATCCTAAAGTATACTGCAAATACAATTAAGCATACCACTCATTCGCCTCACATGAAAATAGCAGGAAGCACATATAGGTTCCAGCATGTTTAATACTATGCTATATATCTGTACTAAGCTTTATTAACGATTTCGACACTATTTTAACACTATTGCATCAACTCAGTCTGTTATCAATAATGTGGTATCCTGTCCCTGTGACTGAAGCCACAGCCAGAATGGTAGTCATTTGGTGATCTGGATAGGATAAAGAGCTATTCTGGGACAAATACTGAGTAAGCATCTTTTCATGCCAAAGCAGTTCAAACTTGGCAAAGTATTGTTATAGACAAGCAAAGATTCTCAAAATTGTCTTAAAAGGTTGAAAAGGAACAATGGCAGAACTTCAAAAGCCTGATGGTATCCAGTTGTGTCTGGAGTTGCAGGGTAACTTTCCCTAAAAATAAGAAGGTTGGAAACAAGCAGAGTTGGCGGGGAAATCTGACTCCACCCATATTTATTTTCTGAGAAGCACTTTTATGTTGTTTTCTCTGAAGGAAGGTGCTGTAACAGCACTCGTAACTATGCTTGTATATTCTATGGAATGTTTAATCACAAATCATTGATTAGGATAATAAGACTCTTAGGAAAATTCATGCTCATAAAATTATTTCCCAAGGACAAATATTCAAAGCACTTTTTGGAGGGAAAGCTCTCTAAAATCATTTCAACAAATGAACAAATCCTTGTTTCTTTCACAGGAGTGACAATGTTACTGGAAAATGTTACCCCAACTGTCTGTATCAGGATCAGAAGTTAGGGTGACCTATTCTCTGTCTGGAATAAAAGCAAGGCAGCTCAGAGGGAATGATTTCAGCTCCTGCTACATTCACAGCCAAGCTGAACTTTAGCAAATAATAAATGCAGCGTTAAAAAACAAAAAACAGTTGCTGATTGGAGCAGCTGGTGGTTTATTCTATTCTGTATGGCTCTTTGTATTTCCAAAATTCATTGGATTGCATATTTGAGGTGAGAAAGCAGAAGGCTAAGTCACAGGGTTATTTTGGCTATCCGATAAATAAAGGCAGCTATTATATTATCACTATCTGGGGCATAATTTTCTACAATAACACCATCTCACCATGCTTCTGTGCAATTAACCACAATTAAAGCCCAACTGCTCTCCCAATTAAAGTTTCCACTATTAACATGTTTCCCACACGGTGGTCAATACCATATTTTGCTATTATGCTACCAGCTATGTGCAGGAAAAGCTGAACTTTAGTCAATCGTCGCTTTTTGGTGAACCGAAGAAGTTGCCCCCAGCACTGTCTTTTGCCAACGGCTTCATTTCCTAGCAGCTGCTCTTTTCACTGTCAAAAGGTTAACTAAAACCAAAGAGACGCTGCAAGAAAGATAGAAAACACCAAGGGATATTATTGAATAGCTCAGGCATTTGATAGTATTTGAGTTAACCACAGGTTCCACTTCTGCTGATGCACAGAGTTTTCAGTAATTAGTCACTGGATTGAGCTCATTATTTATAGTTTTTTAAAGTCATTGCCGTTAGGCCACAAAGCCAGGAAACAAAGAATGGATACTTAAAAAAAAAAAGGACTGGCTTTTTGTTATATTGATAATTCCATTTTGTTCCAGTCACAAGGAAGATTTCCTGGTGTAGGGCTAGGCCAGAATTTGGAAATGTTTTCAAGACATATAATCAATGACCATAGAAGACGCCGAACAAGGGTGTGTGCTGTCAAGGTACGTGCCTAAATCGGAAATGGATCTGGTAATAAAAATCTTGTTTGTTAAAAGCAAACACTCTTGTATGAATTTTGTTCCAAGGAACTATTCATCAGTAGAAAGGGAGACAGAACATTGAGCAACAAAGATTGGGCAATAAGAAAAAAGCACAGTAAGAAGCACAAAAGGGTAATATTGTTGAGCTGAAACAGACAGTGGTCAGCCTACTAACTCAAGTCCAAATTTGTCAAATCACAATTTGTCTATTGGACATCTAAGTGTAAGCCATGAAAATTTTCATGAAGTCTGTATGGACGTACATATTGGGCTAAACCATAATAGCTTATCTTATATGAACTCAGCCACTGTGATTTATAAACCATGGTTTATGGCTCAGTATATTAGCGAATACAGAAATAAATGAACCAACTTATTAATTCCACCAGCTGACAGGGATCCATTTTACAGGCACCAACATTGTTCTTTTTATGAGACATTTACATTCAATTTTCTACGGTAAGATCAAACGTAACTGTTAAATAAAAGGATAAATTGCAAAACTGAAATAAAGAACTAGAGGTAAACTATGACAAAATGACACAAGAATCATTCTCAATAATAAAGATAATAAGAAGGGGTGGGGAGAGAAACAACCTTTCAGACTAAAACAGCCTTAAGAGCCTGTTTAAAAGGAAGAAAAAAGAAAGAAATACTCTCTTGGGAAGATATTCCATACTGAAAAGCCCCTTTTCATAGCAATCCTGTAAAAGCAACTGGTGGAAAATGATGGAAAATAATCACTGGGGATGTTTCTGTTTCCCTGCATTTACTGTTGTTACACTGCTGCTTTTATTTTTTTTTCAATGTAAAAGAGAAAGCAAGCTAAACAACAAACAGCAGACCTGAACAGCTATGATGATGAGAAAGCATAGGTCACTTAATTTTTTAACAACAAACAATTAATCTCTGGCACCCTACTATAAAAAAAAGGAAAATTGGAGAATTATGCAGAAAACTCAGTATTCTAGCCGCATTACACATGGCCTATTGTAGCTAACTTTCAATACTTCAGACAGGAGGCAATTAGAAGGCATTTTGGACTTGTTGCAACACTCAAGTTGGCATAATAGTAGCTGAAGAGCTGGTGTTTTCATCTTTAAGAAGCCATTATCTTCTAAATCAACTTAAATATACACCTGTGTATTATCTGTTATTTTAAAGCAGAGGGGAATATTGTTTAGGGAGAAGAAGTCAAGGGAAGACATAGTAGTCGAGTTCTCAAGGAACTTTTTAATTCTGTGTATTAATTTTAATTTTACATAGTAATTACTAAAAGTGCAACACAAGCTTCTACATGCTTTCTCAAGAGAAATTCCTACTGTTTCAACAAGATGACCTTCTTTGTAAGTTTAAGTGTGATTAGCCGAAGGAAACTCTATGAATATACAGAACTGCTAATAAACTCTATTTGTATGGTTTTTTATTTTTATGAAGTATATATGGTTCTGATTATCACCTTTTGTATATGGTCATCCATCCATCCATCTCTCGTCTAGAGTTTGTGATGATGAACCAGAAAAGGATAGACGATTCTGAATGATTGAAACTTGTTACTGCAGGTTGTTTTAATGAATGAATTGTTGAATTATGAGCTCTGTAGGATTGTCTTGTAAAACAGTCATAATAGTATTATAAAAAACAAAATGCTTACAGAAAAGTAATTCTGCAGGTTTTAAAAATAGCAGCCTTATGTTTTATAACAATGTTAGATCAAACCTAATGAGAGCTCAAGATACACACCCAGCCACAAAAAAACCCCAAACCACTATATAGTATGGATTTTTTTTCTTAACATCAAGGACATGTACATTTTATTCTAATCCAGAAGGGAGTCCTGTTTTGGAAGTAGTACCGTCAGCGGTTAGATAGCAATATTTGATGATATTTTTAAACAGAAGAAGCATCTTTAGCTTTGTGTTTGTGCATATTACTGCTTGCTGTATTGGCAGAGAAACTCAAATATTTGTTACATATTGGTTTTATATTTGTAATTTATCTATCTCTATTTCTCTATCTTATTGTGGTTTGGAATGTGAAGTTGAAATTTTTTTTTACAGCCCCATTCAGCTAAAGTGACTGATGGATAGACTTTCTACTAAGGCTGCTCATTCTGAATGAAAACAATGATTCTCAATCTAAGTGTATTTATTAAAAGGATTTTGTACTTTATTCCTCTTAAGCCTCCATAGGATTACCTCCAAAAAGTTTCCCTCACATAAGGTACATTTTAAATGGATTGTCAATTATTTAGTCCCTTGATACTGGGAGGGCAGCCTTTTAGTTTCTGTAATTTCTGTTAAATTCTGTAAGTAAGTAAATAAATCAATGAAAAAATAAAAGCATGAGGATGGGCTTATTAGTACATTGTACAATAGAACTATTACTGGCTATATTTTATTTCTGGCATGAAACAAATACAATGTGATTCAGAAATTAAACTGAACCATTCTTGGTAAGTCGGTCAGTCAAATAAAACTTGAGTTATCTCTATTTTCCCATATTTCAGATGAAACAAATTCTAGGAGGATCTTATAAGGCAAATAGGGCAAATGCTATTTGCCTTCATCCCATTTCCTCTTCTTTTTTGAATAGCCTGTTTAAATTCATGTGTGCTATAATCCAAATAATCTATGGCTCCTCTCATCAGTCTCCTTCACACTGTTCCTATTTTCCCTTAGCAGATGCACACTGTTGATGGCCTTGCCCTTTTCCTATTGTTCTCCACTTTGGAAAATTTCTGCCCATATGTTTATTTTTTTCACTTGGTAAGATCAGCAAACTGACAGAAGTCCTTCACCAAACATGTGCTTTTATCCAGAAATATGCCACTTGGAAACTAGGTGTTCTATGTATAGAATGATACATGCAGGCAACGTTTTGTACATCCGTAACTATTACCTCCAATGATCTGAATGTAATGGTTCTCATAAATCTAACCATGTAGTTTTCCTAGGTAACAACACAGCTGTGGCTTGCTACTTCCTTCTGGCACTTCTCCAAATTCTCAGTCTAGGCTACAGTCATTGCATTTTCTGTTAACAACTAGGTCCACCCTTGATTAGCATTCTGGGATTAGCCAAGGTCATCTAGGTGCTGCAATCTTCTCATATATATTTGCATATTCACGTATACAATCAAATGTAAACCATTTAATAGATTCCATTAAAATTTATGCTCTTAATAGGTTTGTTGATCTGCTTTTCATGTTAACATCAGTACTGTATGGTTACAAAACATCACTGAAGTTGACAATAGCAGCACCTGCTAAAGACCACAACCCTGTGTGGACTCTGGAATATACTAATCTTGCTACTTTCCCTTTCTTGCTACCAATACACGGAGTTTTTCTGAGTTAACCAGTAATATCTGCTTCTTCCAAGTTCGGAGTGAGTACAGTAGGAAAGTATTTAAATAATCACAAAGTGGAGAGATGGTGGCAATTGCATAACTCAAGGACATTTTGTCCAAAGTCTTCAATTAATATTGAAAATATATCTAAAATTCAGATGCTGAAAACAAAGAAAATGGGTAAATTAGTGCCCTTATGATCCATTTGTGAGTTTTCCCCAAGAAAGCTGGCTGCTCATTGTTAAAAGTAATCTTTTCTACCAGATGGACTTGTATTTGATCAGATAACCTTTTCTTAACACAGATATAACCTAAAACCATCTCAGACTATGGTTAGCAGGAGATCAAATCTGAAGACAACTTGAGGTTTACAGTAGTTTTTTAGCTTCAAAACTGTTCTGAGGTAAGTATACATTGAATAATTTGGTGTGATATCTATGAAATTATTTAATTAGTTTTACTTGTAAACAAAAGGAGGCACTAAGTAGTCAATATTATATTGCATATTATCGTGGAAGTAGCATTTACATTTTTCTTGACCGTCTGCCACTAAGGAAAGGTATTCATGTACTTCTGTTGGATGACTAACCTGCAAAATTGTTTCATTGCAGCTCTCCATTGTTATCTAATCAGTAAAAATATAGCTATGAAAACTCCTAGCTTAACTAGAGAAAATTCTCATGGATTAAAGTGTGAAAGAATATCACTTTACCGAAAAGAAAAAAGAAAAAAAAAAGGAAAAGAAAGCTGCCTGTTAAAACAGCAATGATAAAAAGGTGTATTGCTTAATCAAACAATAGGAACATTCATTCGCAACCACAAACAGAAGCACTTCCCATTTACCTGAGTTCAGGGTGAAACCAGACTCTGGATCTGATTTTCAATGCTGGGACAATCCTGACACGTGTGAAAAAGAAAATGTTTCCTAGCATATTAAAATACATAACCCTCATTCCAGGTCATATTCAAGATTTTAAAATATGGTTTCCAGAGAGTAATTTCCAGGGATCCACGCAGTTTAGCAAGTATCATGAAATTTCAAAAGACAACACCTCTGCGTGTCTTTGAATAAAAAGATGATAAACAATCATAAATAAGGCCACAATCAAATTTTTAAGGTAGTTTCCATGCTGACCATAAGGATGAACAAAAGTATCCAATCCGCTATATGATAGAGGAGAGGCAAGATTAAGAGCAGTCTCCTCCAAACCTATTTATTTATTTATTTGTTTGTTTGTTTGTTTGTTTGTCTTGTATGCCGCCCACTCCCGGAGGACTCCGGGCGGCTCACAAAAGACAAGGGAAAGCGGGGAACAAGACAAAGACAACATATTAAAAACAAAACCAACATGCACAATTTCTATGGAGGTAGATGCTTCTCAGCTCCCCCAGCCTGCTGGAACAGCCAGGACTTGGTGGCTTTGCGGAAGGCCGGGAGGATAGTAAGGATCCGGATCTCAACAGGGAGCTCGTTCCAGAGGGCCGGAGCTGCAACAGAGAAGGCTCTCCGCCGGGGAGTCGCCAACCGACATTGGCTGGCAGATGGAATCCGGAGGAGACCCAACCTGTGCGATCTAATTGGTCTGAGAGAGGTAATCGACAGGAGGCGGTCTCTCAGGTACCCAGGTCCGATGCCATGTAGGGCTTTATAGGTAGCGACCAGCACCTTGAAGCGGATTCGGAGACTAATAGGTAGCCAGTGCAGCTCGCGGAGGATAGGTGTAAAGCAAATGCCCTAAGGAAAACCAAAGTGGTTACATGTAAAGAAGGGATGCGATGGTTTAGTGGCTAAGACGCTGAGCATGTCGATCGGAAAGGTCAGCAGTTCGAATCTCTAGTGCTGCGTAATGGAGTGAGCTCCTATTACTTGTCCCAGCTTCTGCTAACCTAGCAGTCCGAAAGCATGTAAAAATGCAAGTAGAAAAATAGGGACCGCCTTTGGTGGGAAGGTTGGTTTGGTTGGTTTGGTTTATTAGATTTATGTGCCGCCCTTCTCCCAAGGACTCAAGGTGGCGTACAACATAAAAAAACTACACATATTACAAAAGTTAAAAAGAATTAAATAGAATATCCCAAACAAACCCAATTAGAATTAACAATTACATTTTAAAGAAAATTCAATTAAAATTAACAATGATACAGAATTTATTTTGTTTTGTTCAGGCCAGGCTGGCTTGCTGGAAAAACCAACTTTTTAGGGCGCGTCGGAAGGACTGGAGGTTGGGGATTATACGAAGCTCCGGGGGCAGCTCATTCCAGAGGGAAGGCGCTCCCACAGAGAAGGCTCTCCCCCTGGGGGTCGCTAGCCAACACTGTCTGGCTGACGGCACCCTGAGGAGGCCAACCTGTGGGATCGCACTGGACGGTGGGAGGCTACCGGTGGCAGTAGGTGGTCTTGCAGGTATCCTGGGCCTAAGCCATGGAGCGCTTTAAAGGTCATAATTAGTACCTTGAATCGCACCCGAAAGACAACTGGCAACCAGTGCAGGCAGCCTAAAAGGGGTGTAACATGGGAGCACCTAGGTACCCCCATGATAACCCGCACAGCCGCATTCTGGACCAGTTGAACCCTCCGGGTGTTCTTCAAGGGCAGCCCATGTACAGAGCATTACAGTAGTCCAGGCAAGAAAGGACGAGGGCATGAGTGACTGTGCACAGAGCATCCCGATCCAGGAAGGGGCGCAACTTACGTACCAGGCGAATCTGGTAAAAGCCCCCCCCTCCCCCCCCCCGGTCACGGCCATCAGGTGTTCTTCCAAACTAAGCCGCGTATCCAGGAGGACACCCAGATTGCGGGCCTTCTCTGAGGGGACTAAAATTTCTCCCCCTATCATCAAAGATGGAACAAGATGCACAAATCGGGATGATGGAAACCACAGCCACTCAAGTCTTGGAGGGATTGAGCTTGAGCCTGTTCCTCCCATCCAGATCCGTACAGCCTCCAGGCATCGGGACATCACATCGAGGGCATCGTTTGGGTGGTTTGGAGTAGAGATGAAAAGTTGGGTATCATCAGCATATTGATGATACCATACCCCAAAACCACGGATGATCTCACCCAGTGGTTTCATATATATGTTGAACAGGAGGGGTGAGAGAACTGACCCTGGGGCACCCCACAAGTGACGCGCCTCAGGGTCGATCCCTGCCCTCCAGTCAACACAAACTGCGACCGATCCGACAGGTAGGAGGAGAACCATCGTAAAACGGTGCCCCCCACTCCCAACCCCCTGAGTCGTCGCAGTAGGATACCATGGTCAATGGTATCGAAAGCTGCTGAGTGGTCTAATAGAACCAGGACAGAGGAACAACCCCTGCCCTGGGCCCGCCAGAGATCATTGACCAACGGGACCAATGCCATCTCCGTGCTGTATCCGGGCCTGAAACCCGACTGAAATGGATCCAGGTAGACAGCTTCATCCAGGAACTGGGGAAGCTGACGTGCTACCGCACTCTCAACAACTTTTGCTACAAAGCGAAGGTTGAAGACCGGACGATTGTTGGCTAAAGAAGCTGGGTCCAGGGAAGGCTTCTTAAGGAGGGGCCTCACCACCACCTCCTTCAAGGTGGTGGGAAAGAACCCCTCTCTCAACGAAGCATTGGTAATCACCTGGAGCCAGCCTTATGTCACCTCCCGGGAAGCCGAGACTAACCAAGAGGGACACGGGTCCAGCACACAAGTGGCAGCACTGAGTCTCCCATAATCCTGTCCATGCCCTCGGGGGTCACAGAGTCAAACTCATCCTAGATGGTTTCCACAAGATTCATCCCCGTCGACTCACCTGAATCTACCCAGTCAGAGTCCAAGCCTGTCTGGATCTGAGCGATTTTATCCTGCAGATATTGAACAAATTCTTCAGCCCTACCCTGCAAGGGGTCATTCCCAGTTCCTTGGTTAAGTAAGGAGTGGGTCACCCTAAAGAGGGCAGCTGGGCAGTTATCTGCAGACGCGATAAGAGCGGGAAAATGTTGCTGTTTTGCCACTTTTATCGCCACTAAGTAGGATTTAATATGAATCCTTACTAGTGTTCGATCAGATTCGGACCGGCTGACCCTCCAACCACTCTCTAGGCATCTTTTCCAGCATTTCATCTCCCGGAGCTCCTCAGTAAACCAGGGAGCTACCTGGGATCAACACCGGATCAGAATCAGCAAAGGCAGAACACGATCCAAAGCCCCAGTGGCCGCCCTATCCCAGGCTTCCACTAGGGCTTCGGTCGAGTTGTGAGCAAGGGATTCAGGAAAAGTCCCAAGCTCCATCAAGAAACTTTCAGGGTCCATCAAGCGCCTGGGGCAGAACCATCTAGTCGGTTCTCCCTGCAGTGAGGGGTAGCAGTATGGAAGTCAAGCCTGATGAGGAAATGATCCGACCATGACAAGCGTTCCATTACCTTAAAGCGCCTTTGGTATTTAGTCATATTGGCCACATGACCACAGAGATGTCTTCATACACTGCTAGCTATTCAGTTTTGAAATGGAGATGAGCACCACCCCCTAGAGTCGGGAACAACTAGCACATATGTGCAAGGTGAACCTTTACCTTTACACGTAACGAACTTGCAAGCAGAATTTACTCAGTCCTGGTTTATGCCAGCATGGAACTCATGAGCTGCTATTTCAAACTTGGAAGTTGACAATTTCTGTCGGAAAATGCTCAGAAAAATCTATATACAGTGCTGCATAGATTCTATGTCCTTAGGTTCTGCAGATCCTGCTGTTAAGGTCTGCCTTTGGGCATTTGGGTGTTAAGGCTGTTTTCTGAGAAAAACGTAATTTCAGACCCTGAACAGAAAATATTGGCTAGTCTCTTTGTATTTTACCTATTTGTGCACAAATTGATGTACAATTAAACGATATCAACACATATTTCTTTACTTCTGATCAAATCTGCTTTCCTGTGAATTAAACCAGTTATTCTTGTTTAGGTACAAAACAGCACTGTCCTTGGCCTCTAATAAAAAGTTACAACTGCTGGAGGAAAACACACACTACAATTCATGACATCAGGCACCTAAAATGTATAGCTGGTACATGGAGTGCTCACAGCAACCTCACCAGAAATGTTCTGCATTTATATCAGGGAAAATAAAAAACAGTACAAGATGTCCCAGGGTAGTAAATGTGAGTGAGATAAACCTCTATCAGGAACTTAACTACTGTCCTTCTTTAGGGCTGTTACTAATAATTATAACATTCCAACCTTCAGTCAGAACTTGATTATAAACAGGAAAAGCATTGGGAGAACAGAGAACCCCAAGTTCTCCAGTATAAGACTGCTCAAGTTAATGGCCATATAAATCACAAGAAAATTAATTTGGCATGGCACACTGCTTCTGACTTTTAACTATGCCCTGTGGAAGTTGAGTACCAGATTTAAGCTCTACAAAGTCTTAGGTTCTGCCAGCACATACACCTCAGGCATGTGAGGACACAACCAGTTATCCAATTTGGGGGAGTCAGAAAACTACTGGGCGTCTCCCTTCTTTTTCCAGACAGGAGAGTAGGTGGCTGAAGTAAAGGTGCTGAGGGATTATGTCGCCATCTTGCACAAGTAATAAGAACATTACTGTTGCAATACAGAAGAGACGGAAAGACGAAGGAAGCCTAAAATAACATCATCGGTACATGCTGCTCTCTGCCCTATCGAAAGAACATCAGCCTAAAAACCTTGGGTGAACTCACATTCATTGTATAATAGGCTGGATGGCAACAGTTTGATCATATTTTTTATTTATTTTTTAAAAAAGATTTGTAAGGTCACCCATTTAAAACACAACTCCAGATGCTCAGAAGAATAAAACCCAGAACAATAAAAACCATAAACCCAAATCCCAGCACCTCAAATATTCCTCCAAAATACCCTCCCTCCCAAACGAACTCCAGATGTACTCATTCTATGCTAGAACCTGCATAAAAATCCAGGTCCTGATGACCTTCCAAAAGCCTAGAAGGTGGGGGCTTTCTGGATCACCAGAGGGGAGGGTCTTAGGTATAGAAAGTCATGGAAAAACAGCCATGCAATATCACCCAAAGATTCCATTTATTACTGAGGATTTGTAGTGCTCAAGTGAATAGCCAAAAATGAGACTTAAAATATAATACATACCGTGGTATCTACAGCAGAGGTCTTCCTGACAGGGATATGATTTGGGGTTGGTTCCTCTTTGGAAAGTACCACGCAGCCCTCTGGTCCCAAAGTTACGACGACAGTCCTACAGCCTCTCTCTAACAATTTAAGTCCCACTTGTCCAGCATCTCCAGCATTACCAACTGCAATTCCTGTTAGAATTTCTGCCTTGAAGGGAGAACATTAAAGTCAAATATTTAAGCAAGCAAGCAAAATGTAGCTCAATAGCAACACCATCTACAAAAACCATATTGAAATGATAAAGCTGTTCAACAATCATTTCTACCAAGTAAATATATCAATATATACATTTAGTATCAAATAGAGAGAGAGCAGGCATGCCTAATTGCAATGAAAAAAATAAAAATATCGGATTTTTGTTTTTTCTGGATTAAGGGCTACTGGACTTGCTAACCAATGTATTTAGAAATGGATATGGATTGCCTAATTGGTTCCAAAGGGCAAATTCCCAAATAATTCCTTCGGTCCTCCTTGGATTAGTACTGATAATAAATCATTATTACTTTCATGACACTGACTGACTCAGGTTCATGGTAAGAATCAATTTAGCTAAGTTTCTTAATGTTAATATGAACACATACATTTGGCAAAGTTTTGACAGAGTGAAGCTTTCCATTTAGTGAATGAAAGCACATTTGTGATATGCTAACAGGTTATATTTTTAGATGTAGATAATACAATGGCATTATTATGAAGCTGTTAAACATCTATAATTGGGATTCTCAAAGAGTTCTATTACAAGGCTCTCAATCAAGAGAGATAAGAGTTTTATCTCTGCTTTGCCTAATGGGCTGCTTTGAACAGCAGCTTCTGGGAAAATCATCCTTGGAGTTTTCTCTTGTCTCGTGTGTCCCACGTTCCTACCAATTTTCTTGGAGGCAGTTCTACAAAGCAGTACTCTAAAATCATGGAAAACAGTATGTTGCTTCTGACGTAAAGCATGAGCCTTGGGAATGGTTCATGAATGCAAATTAGTTAATAATACAAATTAAGTGTGCTGTTATTCCAATTCCAGGGGAAGGTGTATTGGGGAATAGCATGACTTATTACCCATTTGATTCTATACAGATAGTCATCACTTGGTGACTATTTATTCAGTTCAAATTTACAATGGTGCTAAAAAAGAAGACTTGCAACTAGTCCTCGAAATTCCATTCATTATGCCACCTTTGGAGTCATGCGAACATTGGAAGCTGGCTCACACGATAGTTGCAGCATCCCATAGTCATGTGATCATGATTTGGATGCTTATCTTTAGGCTTCCCTTAAATAAAATCAATGGGGAAGCCAGCAGAGAATATCACAAGTTGTTTTAGTACAGTGTTTCTCAACCTTGGCGACTTTAAGTCCTGTGGACTTCAACATAGCTGGCTGGGGGATTCTGGGAGTTGAAGTCCACAGGACTTAAAGTCGCCAAGGTTGAGAAACACTGTTTTAGTAAATTGCTTGCACTCTCTCCCACCTTGCAGCAGCCAACTCTGGCCCAGCCATGCTTACACAGGCTGTTTGTGGATCCTCCTTTGTCTGGCTTCTACAACTCCCAGTCCTCGCCATACTCCGTGCTTTACATGTCTATCAAACTGCTTACAAAGGTTTCTGGGACTTGCTTAATGACCCAGAATTCTCGCTTAAAGAAGGCAATGGGGAGTGTTGGGATTGCTGAGTCCCCCTTCGGGGGGAAAGGGCAGCATATAAATATAATAAAATGAAATGAATGAATGAAATGCTATCACTAAGCAATGCAGTAACGTGATATTGTACTTTATGACTGTATTGCTTAGCAATGGAAATTTTGGTCCCAATTGCCATTGGACTACATGTACCTGGGGATGGGTGAGAATGTGTGTTCAATGGGGAAGTTCTGAGTGTGTAGAGGTAGCAAGAAATGCTTCTATACCGAATTATCTGACCAAAGGTATTGATTTGAAGGGGCCTAACAATTCTTTGGAAATTTGATCTGTTGAGCCATTTATGCTTTCAATGTCTGTTTTTTAAATACAATGCAAGTTAGTACAAGTAATCCTTGACTCAATAGTTTATTTAGTGACCGAAGTTACAAAGGCATGCAAAAAGTGACTTATGACTGTTTTGCACACTTACAGCTGTTGCAGCATCCCCATGGTCATGTGATCAAAATTCAGATGCTTGGCAATTGACTCATATTTATAATGGTTGCGGTATCCTGGGGTCAGTATGTAACTTTCTGACAAGTTAAGTCAATGGGGAAGCCAAATTTACTTACAAACCATGCTACTAACTTAACAACTATGGCAAGAAAGGTTGTAAAATGGGGCAAAACTCACTTAACAACTGTCTCAGTTAGGAAGAGAAATTTGGGGCTCAATTGTGGTTGCAAGTTGAGGATTACCTGTATTCCCTCATCTAAAAAAAAAACACCAAAATTCTGTAGCACTGATCCTGGAAATTTTCCAGATTAAAAAACAACAAGCAGAACACATATAATTAATATCACAACAAACACAGGGAAGAAAATGAGATACATAACAGATACCAAAACTATGCTTGCTTCAAAAAAGATAAGGAATAAATGCCTCGGAACTCATGCAAATGCAACGCCTCTCCTCCATTAAGCTAAATTAGACTAATTCATAAGGATCCTGAAAAGACTGACTAGTGAATCAATTAATTAAAGCCCCTGGGTCTTTTTTTTCTGTCTTCTGAAAAAACCTGGGGGGAAAAAGGCTGCTTTAATAAGTAAGACATAGAACTTGGATTGCACAAAGTTCTGAACCATCTTCTAAACTATCCGTAAAATATGCAATGCCCTCTGTTAATGTTTCTTTAAGCACAGAGAGTACCCAAAGTGCTTGATCAATGTTTGTTTGTCTCTCCTTACATGTTGTCACATACATCTGTGGTTATGGAGTTATCAAAATATCACTTATTTTAGGAATTTTTGCTGTATTTGCATTCTACAGAGAAATGCCTCCAGCTATATGCAGCAACTGAAAGAACGGGGGTAAATCAGGACACCATGGAGACACTTTCCTGCAAGGGTAGCAGATACCAGACAGTTGATGCATGCCAAAAGTTAAAATGTATAACTATGTCTCAATTGTGAAACTCAATATAAAACTTCTGGTTGTGTTGGAAAGTTCCCCCCTTTAATTTTTAATTAACAAAAATGTACAATTGAAGGAAACAACTAACGGCTGCTTTTAAAAAGACAAATAAAACACAATAGCAGGAGGCCTAGCAGGAATTTTAAAAAATAGTTTAACTCCCCATACAACATTTAAAGGGAAATGAACAAATGTTTAAAGAAATAAGCTAATCTATGTAAGATTCCAAATAACATTTCTGGCAATGCAATGCTCTCACTGCAAACCAAGCACTTAAACTGAAAATGCAGACATTGGCTTAAACCTGGAGCAAGCTACACTGAAATTAATTCTTTGTTTACCCATACTTCCATGTAAATATTTGATTGCTAAATCTTCAAAATAATAATTAAGCATGTATCTTCTTTAAAGAGGACATTGCCGTTACAAGTAAAGATTAGGCGAAACCTGGGGCAAAAACAATAACCGTGAGAAGGACCTTGGACTGCCAGTAAATAATCACTTAAACATGAGCCAGCAGTGTGCAGCAACAGCCAAGAAAGCTAATACAATACTTGGTTGTATAAACTTAGAATCATAATCATGTGAAATATTAGTACTGCTTTATAAAGCCTTAATAAGGCCACACCTGGAATACAGCATCCATTTTTGGTCACCCTATTACAAAAAAAGATGCTGAGACTATGGAAAAAGTGCAAAGATTCCCAGTATTTGAGAGGCTGCCACAAAGAGGAGGGGGGTCAACTTATTTTCCAAAGCACCAGAAGGGAAGACAAGAAACAATGGGTGGAAACTAATCAAGGAGAGAAGCAACCTGAAATTATCGAAAAGTTTTGTAATTAACCAGTGGAACAGCTTGCCATCAAAAGTTGTGGGTACTTCATCACCAGAGATTTTTAAGAAGAGAAAAGACTGTCATTTGTCTGAAATGGTACAGGGTCTGAACTAGTATAAGTGAAAGAACTAGAAGACTTCAAAGGTTCCTTCCAGCTCTATTCTGATTGAATTACAGTTGAAGATGTAGTGTGAAGATAATGCATAAACTATATCTTTATGTCAGCTAAACAATAGCAATAGCACTCAGACCTATATAGTACTTTACAGTGCTTTACAGCCCTTTCTAAGTGGTTTACAGAGTCAGCATATTGCACCCAACAATCTGGGTCCTCATTTTACCAACCTCAGAAAAGTGGAAAGCTGAGTCAACCTTGAGCCGGTGAGAACTGAACCACCAAACTGCAGGCAGCTGGCAGGCAGCAGTAGCAGCTTGCAGTACTGCATTCTAACCGCTGTGCCACCACAACTCATGGAATTGTTCTACTCTAGGCAAAAGTCTCAAGGCCCGAGACCCTGTTTAGAAAGTATTCTCTCTCCTTCTCCTCAGCATAATTCTACAACATTGTGGATTACATTACATTATTCTTTACATCTGAACCAAATGTATATGGTTTGTTCAGTATTTAGAAGATGTGTTGGTTTCTTGTATATTCTGGATCATGAGCCATGATTAAATAGCTTCATAACCCTGGTTTAACAGGAATACCCAAAATTGTTTTATGTAATATTTCAATTTCTTCAAGCAGCTCAACTAGATGACTTTGAATCAGTCTAGTCTAGCCAACTCACAGGATCATGGCTGTAGGAAAAAAAGGAAGGAGAGCAATGAACGGTAAACTGAGCTCCTGAATGAAAGGCAAGGTATAAAATCCAACAAATTTTTGCTCTGTCACATTTTTGCATTTGTGTGCACATACTCAAAACTTCCTCACAAAAATATGCATATTTATTCAAGCACATTTTATGGACTTCTAATTTTGCAATAGTTTTCTCTTAACAAGGCCTTTTGCCAATTGTTTTTCTAATGTATGCATTTCTGGAGACCATTCTGTGTCTCATACATGGCTTTTGCTTATTGTGGATGTGTGACATGACATTTGGAAGCGTGCAGGTCCTCAAGAATAACCCAGGTCTTGTAAATATTAGAATATGAATCAAGTGAATTTGCCCCTCTTTAAGAAGTAGTATTTACGTTCACATTTTATATGAATAAGAGAAATGTATTTTATTGTCTGTTAAACACTGACATGTATCCACCTTCCATATTGCTTTTTAATTTTGAGATTGAATAGCACTAGCAATAGCACTTAGACTTATATACCACTTCATAGTGCCTTTACAGCCCTCTCTAAGTGGTTTACAGAGTCAGCATATTGCCCCCAACAATCTGGCTCCTCATTTTACCCACCTCGGAAGAATGGAAGGCTGAGTCAATCTTGGGCCTGATGAGATTTGAACTGCCAACTGCTAGCAGTCAGCTGAAGTAGCCTGCAGTGCTGCACTCTAACCACTGTGCCACTTCGGCTCATATGCCTTTGAAGTACACACGCTTGTGGTTCCCCTCCCCCCCCATACTACAGGTAGTCTTCAACGTATAACCACAACTGAACCCAGAATTTATATTGCTAACTGAGAAATTTGTAAAGTGAAAGTGAATCATTGCAGTTGTTAAATTAGTAACAGTTGTTAAGTGAATCTAGCTTCCCCATTGACTTTGTCAGAAGTTCACAAAAGATGATCACATGATCCTGAGACACTGCAACGGTCATAAATACGAACCACTTGCGAAGCATCCGAATGTATATCATGTGACCATGGAGATGCTACGGTCGTGGTGTGAAAAACGGCCATACGTCACTTTTTTCAGTGCCGTTGTAAGTTCAAATGGTCATGAAGTGAACTGTACCTGTACTGTGATAAGTACAAAAACTGATGATGTAACAATTTTCCTTGCAGTTTAAAAGTATTTAGTAACACACAGCCTGAAGTTTGGCTTTCACACAGGCCCTACATTTGATTTACTTATTTTGCATTTCTTTCATTAAAAGTATTAAGGAGAAAGAGAACCAGCACATTCCTGGGCAAACCTCAGGGATTAAGTTATGCTACATCTGGTGCACAGTGAATTAACAAGCTAGTTTCAACAGGCTTGATCATTTCTGGGAAAAAGAGAAAGGAAAAAAAACACAAACAAATGACAAGCTAAGCAAAAAAGTCGGGACCTGATAAATATGCTATATACATCTGCATGAACTGTGTATGGAGAATTAAAACCGCACAAATAAAGGTTATTGTTGAAGCAATAAATTAAACATATCTAAAAGGCACAGCATGTGAAATATCCCTTGTGGGTAGATAGGCTATTGATATCCAACCTCATCCTAGCACAAAAATGTGTAAAGAACAAAATGTGTAGGAATGCAGAGTAGCTGTGGTTGTCAAAGCACTGACAATACTCAGCAAACCAACACTCCGAAGCATGCATTTTATCTAATATTGATGTGATATTCCTCACATGAAAGTATTTTCAAGATTTGAGGCTTTCCAGGATTCAGAATGTCACAAACTGATTATATGGGGTTGGCGTGGATAAGATGAATAGTCATTAGATGGAGAGTTCTCTTATCAGCCAATCAAAAATGGACATTTTCTTTTATATTGCACTAATTTAGTAGGACACCTGTCAGAAACTTTACACTTTGCACTGACAATGGGGCATACATTTCTATTTCTTTTCAACTAGAAAAGAACTAGTTTTGACACACTCTGAATGATATTTTCACAAATATTTTAAAAGGATGACCGGCAAGGCAGTTCTTTCCCCCACCCAACCCCATCCCTATTTTATATAAATAAAATATATTTATTTCAATATAAATACATTTTGCCTTCAGAACATTTTAGAAATGTGAGACTTGGCTGTGCGGCAAACTATTCCTCTTTCAACAGAAACAACAATATATGGAAGACTCTTATGGTAAATTTGTAGTTCTGCTTGAAATTACCACTGAATCTGTTTGAACAACAAAGCTGTGTAAATAAAGTTTTAAAAAGTTCAAAAGCTTTCCAATTGGGTTTGTGTGAAGACTAGACATAAATGCTCAGAAGGTTCTGTTTCTTTTCATTTAAAAATGTAACTTCTTGTTTGTATAATCAACAGAACATACCCGAAGCACTTCTCCATTCACAGAAGCTATAGGAACTAAGAAGGTAGATTTGGATATGGATTTCTTGCCTGGACGTGAGAAAACAGTATGGAGGCAAGGTTTCTAACACACAGCAGCTCACTACAAATACCCTTTGCTTAACAACCATTCATTCAGCAACTGTTTAAGTTATGATGACACTAAATGAAAGTATGTACAAACACATGAACAAAATTCAGGCCTGCCCACATTTAAACTACCTTCCCTGCCACCATTCCTCCCCACTTCATCTGACATGTTGTCTTCACTTGCCTCCGCTCCACTGGGCTCATTATCCTGGCCACTTATGGGGGAAGCATTGTGGATATTTCTGCAGGCGGACAGGTGATGGGTGAGTGCCCCTCCATGCATTCCTATTGGCTGAGTCCTTTTTTTGCGTGCCAGCCAGGGTCTCCTTTCAGAAAAGAAGGAACTGCCCAATGCATGAAAGCTCCTGGCAGCACCGACTACAAAAGAAGGATCCAGCTAGTTAAGAAAAGGAAGTCCTGATCAGTGCACAAAAGAAGGACCAAGCTGGCATGTGAAAGAAGGTTGATGTCAAGGGGGACCTGCCTTGGCTGCACAGGTGCAAAAGAAGGTATGAAGTAGTTCTCATATAAAGAATGTGTGAGATTTGTTCAGAACCAATAACAAGCAATTGCCAGAACTGCTATTGCTAAGCTCAGTGGTCAAGTGATGTTTCGTTTAATAGCTGCACAGCTCAGTGACAGAATAGCAGGTCCCGTTTAGGGTGGTTAAGTGAGGACTACTTGTATAAAGGTTGCTTTCAACAAAATGTACAAAAAGTACACTTACAAAATGTACAGGAGGTTTAGAGTGACAGCATAAAATTAATATGTTCCTGCTTTGAAAAGGCACTCTGGGCAATGTGCTGTTGACAGAGATCTTTCAGGAATGCCTCTGTTTTGGTTCTGCTGCTAGCCATGCAAGGGAAATTAAAATGTTCACAGTCTGAAACTATTACTTGTACTATAATACTCTCAATGTTTTATTTCTTCAGTTGCCCTAATGGCATTTACCTCGCTTTCATTGCAGCAGATGATGTCGGAATAAGTGTAAAACTGTGAGTCTAGGTCAGCAATTGCTGGAGCAGGATTAAATAAAGTCTTCACTGCAAGAGAATGGAAAATTCTGTAAAAGTCATGTCTCATAATGCTGAAATATAAATGCCTACAATTCAACAAACACTATTTGTTATAATGCCTACAGCATTTTCAGCTCCCATGATACACAAATTACTTGCTGACATAAACAATCTAAGCAAAATGCCCTGTTTTCTGCTGTTATAAAGCACTGGTAGTGCAATGATATTGAATTAGTTAAGGATTTCACGAGAATAGGTTAAGTATTATGCCTCTGCCCTGCAAAAGAAGAAAAAAAGAAAAGAAAATGAAGGCTTGGCTAAATTTCAAAAAACATACAAACTATACTACTTATTAGCATTTCTTGAAGACTGTGTTTTGAAGACTGTATGCTATTTATCAGAATCATAAGGTAGGCTGTCGATTTAAATTTAGATATGCATATACTAGGTTAACTGAATTTCAACAAAGAACAAAACACAAGATTATTCCCAGATGTATTAGGATTGTGTTTTGCATCTTTCTGCTGGGAATTCTGGAACATCATTCTTATCATAGTTATAAGGCCTCACATTGGAAGGAAGGAGATATGAACTACAGACAAATAGACATTCCTATTTTAGAAAAACCCAGAGGATACTAGAGCCAAGGTGGCGCAGTGGTTAAAAGCAGCACTGCAGGCTACTGCTAGATCAGCAGGTCAGCGGTTCAAATCTCACCGGCTCAGGGTTGACTCAGCCTTCCATCCTTCCGAGGTGGGTAAAATGAGGACCCAGATTGTTGGGGGCAATATGCTGACTCTCTGTAAACCGCTTAGAGAGGCCTGAAAGGCCTATGAAGCGGTATATAAGTCTACTGCTATTGCTATTGCTATTTATTCCAATTACCTTACCTTTAAGTTCTGGGAATCTGCAAAGCTGTAAAAGGGGAGGAAACCTCTTTTCCAATAATGGACACTACTGACCAAGGGAATACGTCAGTGGGAGTTTACAAGTATGGTAGGCAAAACCAGAATCCAAAATCCAAATAGCTGCAGGATTGTATAGCATGCATACCCGCAGTCATCATATTCCCCGTCTTTCTGCGTCATTCCAACACTTGATGTTTAAAAGGGTTGCATCAGAATTTGGGTGGGGAAAAGCCTTTCCCCTTGTTTAGAGTTAAAAGAATACCATCAGATACTGAAGTGCTTCCCTTCCCTTCCTTTCCAACAAACGGAACTAGTATTTTTATGATTGAAAGGAATATTAAACTTGGGAAACTTTGAAACCAAACAGAGCCTAAGCAGTTATTCAAACACAGTCTACAGTTTTTGATCTGCAAGTATTTCCTATGTGCTTTGGAATTAGCTTGGTTCTACTTCTACTGGTGCTGGAGCAACGTGTTTCTTTAGAATCTGTTAAGAAGCCCAGATCTACCATGGTGCCACTTCAACTCATTTTGGTAACTGCACTATTTTTCTGGTTCCCTTTAACTTAGTCAATGAAAAAAAAAAAGTTACCCACAGAATGGTGCTCTTATCAAAATACTACCATGTGATTGATGTATCAACAATTAATACAATGCTTTGGCATCAATCAAAACAAAGGCAAGAAGTGACAGAAAAGCTGCTACAGAGATCTTTAATGATTACTAGTGGGACAATGATAGAGGGAGTCGCCAACTTATGATCACAATTGAGCCCAAAATTTCCATTGCTAAGTGAGACATTTGTTGAGTGAGTTTTGCCCCATTTTACGACCTTTCTTGCCAGGTTTGCTAAGTGAATCACCGCAGGTCTTAAGTTAGTAAGATGTTTGTTAGGTGAATCTGGCTTCCTCATTGATTTTGCTTGTAAGGCGGCTACAAAAGGTGATCGCGTGACCCTGGGACACTGCAACCGTCATAAATATGAATCAGTTGCTAAGCATCTGAATTTTGATTATGTGACCACGGGCATGCTGCAACAGTCGTAAGTGTGAAAAAATGGTCATAAGTCACTTTTTTCAGTGGTGTTGTAACTTCAGAATGGTCACTAAATGAACTGTTGTAAGTTGAGGACTATCTGTACTTCAGCAAGCATAAGACTATCGATCTGTAGTTTAAAAAATGAACCCAAGTGTACGGGAACAAGGAGGCTTATAGCCACAATCTTCTGTTTCCTCACTTCCCTTTTTCTTCTGAGCCTTGCATCTGGGTACGCATCTGTTAAACACACATAGTCTAGTATGCTTCCGAACATAAACTACTGCATTAAACATAAGAATCAGCAGATTAAAAGAAAGGAAGTGCCAGTAACACACTCCAGCTGTGACGATTTTAAAAATTGTTTCTGTATTAGCAAAAAGTTTACAGTGATTTCATTATACAAGGCCATTCAACATGTTTCACAGAGATGGACAGAGGTTTCCTGATATAGGGGACAGGCTTCTTATATATGGCTTCTATTGAAGAGGTAATCTCCTGCATTAAATGCAAATATATTTTATGTTCATGCAATGGAATTTGGAGTTATTGTTAATTACACATATCCTTGAAGAATGGGAGAATTAAGTGTTTTTTCTTCTACCAATCAATCACCCAGAACAAAGAATTTTCTAGCATTTTACAGATTAACATTCAGATTTACGGTGATCACTTTTAGTGAAATGAGCCACTTTGTGCACACCCAAGTGCTAGGTTTACTTGTTTGATGTTCTGCACCACTGAAATAAATGAGCCACTGAAATAAATGTTCTAGAGATTATGCTTATTATAAAAAAAACCACCCTCAATTTCTGACTCCAAGAATTTAGATTTATAATTTGGGATGATTATCTCAGAATATGGCAATAGAAGAAATTAAGTTTATTTCTTTCTAACTGAATTTTTGAAAAATTTCCTTTTAAATTCAGAAATGTTTTCCTTTCAGATAAAGGTGGTGCTTAGTATCAACTGACAGCAGGCAAAGGAGAAGTGGTATGCCTCAGGCACCTTCCATTACCAGAGATACAGAATAAGGGTCTATAAATCAGAATCCATTTCACTGAATGATCTTAAGTCATCTTCTGCTGCTAAGGAAGCTATTTGCTACTCTGGCTTGATCAGAAATTGCACTCAATAGGTGAAAAAGAAAGAAAGAAACAAGAGCAAGGTTCACACATGGTACCAGATTCATGTCAATTCAATGAAATTTCAACTGTTCTTCACGGGCCCAATTGTTTTATTAAATTATATCATTAGTGCCTGGATTTAGGTCACTTATTTTGGCATCACCATGTTTAAAATAACAATGTAGCTTTGAAACAAAGCTACATTAAAAGAATATTACTGAAACCATTCGTGGAATGAAGCAAACAATTAATTTGTATTATTAGATTACCTCCATTGGTATGAGCCATTTTTAATGCTTCTAAAGAAATTGCTGGGGTTATTTCGAGTTGGCAGACCATCACTTTGGCTTCAGCGATGATATGAGCAGCCTTTTTTAAATCACTGGAATTCAGAAGTAAATTTGCTCCCGCAACAATTACAATGAAGTTTTCTCCTAAAAACAAAGGTGAAATTTTAGAATGATTAAAGCTGACCATAAAATGTATTTTCTTGACACCATGGCATATGATTCTTAATAGCTGTTTCAATACTATAAAGTTAATAGCATGTAGGTTTTCAAGGGGTGTCTGTGTTAGAAATCCTAGCTTGCACAGAGAAATGGTGAGAACGCCAGGGTAAAACTAAGGTTTCATTGCACTTGTGGATCTCAAAACTGAGGTGGATTTACACTTGTTTGCAAAAAATACCATGTTTGATTGATGCACTAAGAAATGTAGTTCTGAAAACCAGTATTCAAAGAACAACGCAGTTGTATGTGATAAAGAAAATACTGAATGTTTGCAAGTTATCCTTTAAAAAAAAGATGGCATACCTGAAGTTCCACCACTACCATAAGTTTGGATTTTTATTTTTTTATGAAGCCATATAAGGTTTGTGTCATATTGGGCATTTAAAACCATCTCATAGTAACTGTATGATTAAAAACTCCATAACACCAGAGAAAAGGGTTTCAGTGTGGTATCGGCCAACTGCTCTGCTTTTCAGTATCAGCCCACTTATCACTGTCTCTAGGAAATACCACTATGGCCTTAATCGTACTAAAATGGGACTTTAAAGTACAGGTAGTACTCAGTTTACATCCATTTGTTCAGTGACCATTCAAAATTACTGGGTGTTAAAAAAAGTGGATATACTAGCAGTCCTCAATATTCCAACCATTGCAGCACCCCCACAGTCATGTGATTCAGACAGTTATGTGCCCAGCTCAAAATTATGACATTGGAGGTAGCTGCAATGGAGGTAGCTGCAAAGAGCCAAGGTGGCGCAGTGGTTAAATGCAGCACTGCAGGCTACTGCTAGATCAGCAGTTCAGCGGTTCAAATCTCACCGGCTCAGGGTTGACTCAGCCTTCCATCCTTCCGAGGTGGGTAAAATGAGGACCCAGATTGTTGGGGGCAATATGCTGACTCTCTGTAAACCGCTTAGAGAGGGCTGAAAGCCCTATGAAGCGGTATATAAGTCTACTGCTATTGCAGTCACATGATTGCCATTTGCAACCTTTCCTGTTGGTTTCCCAAAAGCAACTCAATGGAGAAGCTGGCAGAAAAGATCAGAAGTTGCTCTGGTAAATTGCTTCCACTTTTTCTCCCATCTGCAGCACACCCTGCCCATATGCAGTCTGCACCAGTGCTCTTCCCAGGCTTTCACTATTCATGTGTTGCCTGTACTGGCCTCCCACCACCACCACCACCACCACCACTTGACACACCCCTGCACGCTTTATCTGAGATTCCTGCCTCTTCCTGCCTAATGAGAAGCACGCTTTGGGGGTTACAATGGGAACCAAACTGCCTCAGAGTGCTGTCACTAAGTGATATGGTCATGTGACATCATGTTTTATGACCGTATTGTTTAGCAATGGCAATCCCAATCTCAATTGCTGCCATAATCCAAGGACTACCTGTATTAGAATATAACTTGCACAAGATGATTCATTTGTTCTCCTCCAAGAACTCGTTGAGATTAAAGCTGTTAAGACAGTTGCTGAAGTAATTATGATGGCACTGTCTACCTAAGCTTTGGCATCTGAACCATGTATACCCCAAGGGAATCTTCTAGTAACAAGAAATAAAATCCCAGTATATTGGCATTTGTGGCGTTATATCTGTTCTAGAATGAATTTGTTTATTTCTATTTGTGCAGATTGTGCAGCAGATGAATTTGCCAACAATGTAGTTCTTGACAATATTCATGAGTAAACTGCTCAACATCCAAAGTTATTTTTCATCTATTTGCTGCTGTCAAATTCTAAAGTGGGCCTTTCAAATCATAAGCAGTTATGGGATTATGGATTTTTGGCTCTACTTTGCAAACATTCCTTCGGAATTAAACTTCAGTGTGTCTTGGGTTCAAAATGTGCCTCCCCCAAATACAATGATGGGAATAATGGTATAATGATCATTCTCACAGAGGAATTTAATTTTCCAAACAATGTTGGCTAAAGCCCAGATTTTTCTCCCCCCAGATTCTTTCATGAAAGATTGCCCAAGATAAATATGTCAGCCTAAAGTCTCAGGATGGTCAACAAACTTTCTGAAATCTTCTATAGTTACATTTAGTCGTATTTTGAAAGATGGCTATTAATGGTGAATTAACAAAGGGATAGTACAAGAGATAAATGCTTAAGATGGAATGCTTAGGGTCATAGATTTTTTTTTGTTCTGAATGTTATCATGAATCCGGAAATGATATATCATGGAACAGATATGTGGTTTGTGTGTTACATTATTGAAATTTTTCATTTCCCCTCCCTAATTTTCTGAGGTAATGTTTTATAGGTTTCACAGGTTTTTTTATGTTGTTTGTAGTCAGCATTAGTGATAAGGGGTGCATGATTTTTTTTTGCCATTGCTTATGTTTTCTAAATATTTTTATTTAATAGTTATCATCCAGATATCACATGGAGATAACTAATCTCCAATATTTATGCTAAGGGTCTTTCAGTTGGAGGCATATTCTTTCACCCACTAGATTTCATTTTTTAGTTATTATGATCATTGATAAACTTGTCATTTATTTATACAGACTTTTCATGAAGCTTCAGAACTAGGGGCTATCAACAATCTCTCATGACAGAACATTGGATGAACTACATGCATAAAATATTTTCTTTTCGTCAGCTTGGAACTCTTGTCAATTTCTCACCCTATTCATTACTGTCAAACCATTCACTGTTCTATACATACATTAAATAGTTGCAAAATTTATTTTTATTTGACATCTTTGTCAAAATGGGTTTTTTACTTATTCATTTAGATACACAGGAGAACAGAAACAATAGTAGATATTCATAAATAATTGTTGAGACACCTAGGATTCTAGAAATTAAGACAAAATCTAGATTCCTGATCTTCAATTAGTGGGTTATAATCTCCTAATTTAAGCTATGGGGCTACCTCTATAATCTTTTCTCTTATGATAAGGATCGACAGACTAGGGATGGCAAACCGATGGCACACGTGCCAGAGGTGGCACACAGAGCCCTCTCTGTGGGCATGCATGCCGTCATCAGCTGCTCTTACAGGTTCCAGTGTGCATGCGTGCAACGGAACCCAGAAGAGCAGCTGGCCGCCATACGCATGCGCACTGGCCAGCTGCTCTCTTTTGGGTTCTGGAATTCCGGCATGTGCACCCTATAGTTTCAGCACTCGGTGCTGGAAAGGTTAACCATAACTGGACTAGTGTAAAATATAAAAAATATCATAGGAAAGAGAATTAAAAAACAAACAAACCCAAATAAAATATTTGTCCCTATATGACTATTACATACTGGCTGGTGGATTCTGGGAACTGAATTCAAAATATTTCTTGGAAGCATCAGACTGGAAAAAGCTCAAAGACAATTATTTACAATTGTCACACTATGAAGTACTTTCCAAACGTTTTTCCCTGTGGCAAAAAATAAGCAAATTAACAAACAGTAGTTCAACACCCAAAGCTGAGTTCTGGAAATAGTTGTGCGTGAAAACTCTTCTACGTTTACCAGATGCCAAGATGGAAAAAACCAGCTTCTAGTCTGCAATCTGTATCAGAAACCAAGTTTGATAAGCTAATAATAATCCAGAGAACTTTCTTCACTTCCATTCTTTAATCTCACTTGTAAATCTTTTACAGTCACTGCAACTCCCAGTTTGCACTTAAGATTTTTGCACACAAGCTTCTGGGCGTGTGGAAAAATAAGACTGACTTCTTTGAACTGCAATTAATAATTAATAGCAAAAGACACAGCTATGCTGAAACAAGCTTGCCCTGATTTTCGAGTTGAAGGGGCCCTCAACTTATAGGGTGATCGTATTCTATGAGCAATAAGATGGCGCTTCAGTGCCCTGTAATGTCCAAGAATCATGCTATGACACTATTTTAACAAACTGATATGAGAAGCTTTAAAACTCACTGAAAACATTGTGTCTCCAGTGTAGTATTATAATGTAATACTACATTATAAAGTATTATAATGTAAATTATATTTAATGCTATTCTCATTTAGAATGGATTTTTCCTTTGTTTCTGTGGCCATGTTTGCCCAATAATCTAGAGGGGTTTCCCAGGCATAATTGATCATCATCCCTGATCAAAATTCACAGGGACAATAACAAGGTGTAATCATTTTCAGCAAAATGAAAAGAAAACAGTGCTACTGAATTTGATCATGGGGTATATGAGGCAGAGGACTGTCACTAATCCTTCTTTAGTTAAGAGACAAATGGGTTTGCAGGATTTTGTAAAAGCTTAATCTACAGTTTACATTGCTTCCTTTGAGTCATTCTATATAAAGCATATGAAATATTTGAGACAGAGAAAAAACAAGTTATCAGCTGTGTCCTGTAATCCTGTTGCCATTGCCAGACGTGTTCACCCCCCCCCCCCACATGCCATCAAAAGTTTAATGATATAGAACACAACTTAAGTATATTTGCTTCTGGGCTCAATGGTATAGATATGCAAGTCCCTTGGTTATATCTTTAAAAAATGTAACTTGACAAAATTAATATCTCATCATACATAATTCAAATCTAAGACAATTCAGCTTATTCTTTGATATGCACCTTCACTGTTGACCATGATTGAAGCAGCTCCTGTTGCAGCATCTTCTGTCTGATTTACAAACTCTAAGGTAATAAAGAAAAAAGTTGTAGAGATCTTTCAGCAAATTAGTGAGTTACATCAGCAAACATTACAGCTGAACAGCTGGCGTTTAAAATTTTAATAATGAATACCAATGCCAGAAGCAGGGAAACATAAATGCTAAATTACACCCACATGACAGCAAACACAAGCTCAAGATTAATTAATTGTGGCTAATTTTGTATTTCAGGAAAAAAACTGATATAAATTTAGTACAGACATTACTGGCAGCTGTACTACACTTGTTATTCACTAGACATGCAAGTCAAAGTCATGATTAAAAGAGTGTGAATTTGCTTTGCTTATTGGGAAAAACATCACCCATAATGTGACTCCTTTAGTTCGGGAAACAGAGTAACCATTGTAAAGCCTTGGCTGCATTAAAGTAAAATAGTACATTCCTATCCATGTTTATCTGGAAGTACGTTTACTCTGCACAAATGTGCTGAAATTAGTTTAAAATTGGACTTTTACCTAAATTTAACAAGGTCTAGCCAAATCGTTCCTGGAAGCCACATGTTAGTGGCTACAGCCTGTTCAAATTTTCACCTTTCTATAAATTACATTCTGAGGAATATTTCATCTGTAAGACAGATTCCATTTATATACTTTTGTAATAGCTACAGACCATAGATGGGAAAGCTTTGCCTTCCATAGCTTGCTATTTCCAATTAACATCCCCGAATGCACTTGGTAAACAAGAAAAATGAGAACTGCCCTCAATCAATAAATAGTGGGATACAGATTCTCTGTTTTGTGTAGAGAAAAATATACTTCATGAATCTGTAAAATTTCTTCTAAAACCACCCAACCAATGGCTGTCATGTTCCCCCAACTGGAATTTGACAGTAAATCACACATTTTCTAACACTTTATTACTTAGCTTGATTCCTTGGCTACCCTTGGCAGAAGATTCACAGTTCAGCTAGATCAGGGGTGTCAAACTCATGTCGTCACAGTGGCATCACATGACTCCCCCCCCCTTTGTTAACTCGGTGTGGGAATGGCCAGCACGTGATGCATCCAGCCTGTAGGCTGGGAGTTTAACAGCACTGAGCTAGATGAAGCCTTAAATTCAACAATTGATTGGTAATAGCCAGTGAGAACATATCAATTAGTTGTATCACAGTCTTGATGTTTAAACTTAAGGCATGATGGAATACCTAACAGAACCTAGGAAGGCAGAGGAGGAAACAGAACTACTATATTTTTTTAAAAAAAATGACAGAAACGTGAGAAAGACACTGAGCAACTAGGTGTAAATTGAATGGGAAAATTGCTTTGATAAGCTTTCAACTTTGTTACATTACCCAACTAGCTACAAAGGTCTATCCAGAAACTCAAATGGTTGTTTCTAGAGATTACCATCCTTAGAGGACTTGACACATGACTTTAAAAAAAACCACTTTTTATTTTGTTTATGCAAACTTCACATCTTTGCAACACATTACTTCTTTTACATACCTGCTGTGATGACTTTTATAACTATAACACACACACACACATATATATATATATATATATATATATATATATATATATATATATATATATATATATATATATATATATATATATATATATATATATTTAAAGTCACAACCCCTGGTATGCCCAAATATGGGAGGAAGGTCACACTTCCATTCTCTGTTCTTCGGCTCGTCACAAGAGACCATCCAGACAGAAACCCAATATTTTTTACTGTTGCCTTTTTGTTACATTTGTTATATTTATGCTGATAAATAAATAAAGGGAGACTAGTATAGATCTATTTCAAGCTATTTAGCTCTCATCAGCTAGCCATACCCCTGCTGGGAATCGAACCTGTGCTCTATTGCCTCTTAGGCAGATGTGTTAACCATTGAGCTACAGGGCTCAACTCCTTATCAGCCAGGCCAGGGTGAAAGGTATATATTTAAAGTCACAACCCCTGGTATGCCCAAATATGGGAGGAAGGTCACACATATGTCTGGATGGTCTCTTGTGACGAGCCGAAGAACAGAGAATGGAATATGGAATATAAAAACAGGTAGTGTTGCATTATATATAAGGAATAACTACATCTCTACAGAAATAGAGCACAACAACGATGAGAATTATCTTGAATGCATTTGGGTCAATATTAAAGGTTTTTTTTGGGGGGGGGGGAAATGACATTGCCATAGGTCTATACATCAGCCACATTGGACTTAATTTTCACTAACAGAGAAGAAATAGTAGAAGGTGTTGAAGCCATAGGAACCCCGGGGCAAGTGACCATGCAATATTGGAATTCAACATTATGCAAACACAAGTAGTAGAACAAAGTCAAACTAGCGTCTTGGATTTAAGAGAGCTAATTTCAATAAACTTAGAGAGAGTTTTGGAAGAATTCCATGGATGAGAATCCTCAAGGGGAAAACAGCTCAAGAAACTTGGGAAATTTTGAAAAATGAGATTAAAAAAGCCCAGTCTAGCAAGATACCAATGAAGAAGAAAAATAACAGCTCCCAAAAGAAACCAGCATGGCTGCATAAAGAACTCTGACAAATTGAAAGACAAAAAAGATAAGTATAAAAAGTGGAAAGAGGGGGACCTAACTAAGGCAGAATATCAGCAAATAGCCCGAGCCTGTAAAGATGAAGTAAGGAAAGCTAAAGCTCATAATGAAGAAAAGCTTGCCACAAATGTAAAAAACAACAAAAAAAGCTTCTTCCAACATGTTAAAAACAAGAAAAGGGTTAAGGAAACAATTGGTCCATTGCTGGGAGAAAGTGGCAAGAAGGTGACAAGCAACAGGAAGAAAGCAGAACAATTTAACAAATTTTTTGCATTTGTCTTTACACGAAGGGATAAAACAGTCCAACCTATCAAAAACAGCACCACAAAAATCAGATTAGGAATACAAATTGAAATAGGAAAGAAAATGGTAAGTGAGCACCTGTCTACCCTAGATGAATTCAAATCACCAGGCCCAGGGATTACACCCCAGGGTTCTGAAGGAAGTGGCAGATGAGATCTCAGAACCACTGAGCTATATCTTTCAGAGATCCTGGAGCACAGGGGAACTGCCAGAGGACTGGAAAAGAGCTGATGTGGTTCCCATCTTCAAAAAAGGGAAAAAAATAGATCCAGGAAACTATAGAGCTATCAGCCTGACCTCAATAGCAGGAAAGATTTTGGAAAAGATAATCAAGCAACAAATTAGCGAACACCTAGTAGTAAACAAAGTAATAGCCAAAAGCCAACATGGGTTTATCAAAAACCGATCATGCCAGATTAATCTTATTGCATTCTTTGACAAAGTGACAAAATTAGTGGACCAGAGAAATGTTGTCAATATAATTTACTTGGACTTTGACATTTGATAAGGTAGACCATAACCTACTATTAGATAAAGTAGAAGAATGTGGGTTAGACAGCATCACCACCAGATGGATTTGTAACTGGCTGACCAACTGCACTCAACGTGTAGTCCTCAATGGAAATGCATCTACATGGAGGGAAGTATGCAGTGGAGTACCCCAAGGCTCTGCTTTAGGCCCAGTACTCTTCAACATCTTCATCAATGATTTGGATGAGGGAATAAATGGGGAACTCATCAAATTTGCAGATGACACCAAGCTGGCAGGAACAGCCAACACTCCAGAAGAGAGGCTTAAGATACAGAAGGATCTTGACAAACTTGAACATTGGGCACTATCTAATACAATGAAATTCAATGGTGAAAAGAGTAAGGTTCTACATTTAGGCAAGAAAAATGAAATGCACAGGTACAGTGTAGGTGGTACCTTGCTCAATAGTAGTAACTGTGAGAGGGATTTTGGAGTCCTAGTTGACAACCATTTAAATATGAGCCAGCAGTGTGCAGCAGTTGCCAAAAAAGCCAACACAGTTCTAAGCTACATAAACAGAGGGATAGAATCAAGATCACATGAAGTGTTAGTACCACTTAATTATGCCTTGGTAAGGCCACAATTGGCATACTGCATTCAGTTTTGGTCACCACGATGTAGAAAAGATGTGGAGACTCTAGAAAGAGTGCATAGAGGAGCAACAAAGATGATTAGGAACTGGAGACTAAAACATATGAAGAAGGGTTGCAGGAACTGGGTATGTTTAATGAAACGAAGGACTAGGGGAGACATGATAGCAGTGTTCCAATATCTCAAGGGTTGCCACAAAGAAGAGGGAGTCAAACTATTCACCAAGGAATCTGATGGTAGAACAAGAAGCAATGGGTGGAAACTAATCAAGGAGAGAAGCAACTTAAGACTGAGGAGAAGTTTCCTGACAGTTAGAACAATTAATCAGTGGAACAGCTTGCCTCCAGAAGTTGTGAATGCCCCAACACTGGAAGTCTTTAAGATGTTGGATAGGCATTTGTCTGAAACGGTATAGGGTTTCCTGCCTAGGCAGGGAGTTGGACTAGAAGACCTCCAAGGTCCCTTCCAACTCTGCTATTGTATTGTATTCTATATGTTTTATGTATAACAACCTTTATTACATTTGAGTCATTTTGTATCCATTTCCTATTATTTATTTGCTATAGTCTATTTCGTATTTGTATCTTTTAATCATTTTCTGGTTTTGTAATTGTTTATTAATTTTTTTATCTTTCTTCCTTACTTTTTTGCTTCCCCCCCCGCCCCTCCCATTTTCTCTAGCCAATTATACCATAAATCCCATACGGAGTAATATTCAGATTCTTTTTTCTCTCTTCTTTTGTGAGCCTATCCAATTCTGCACATTCCAATATTTTTTTTATTACATTTTCTTCTGTTGGTGTGCAATTATTTTTACAGTTTTGTGCGAATGTAATTCTCGCTGCTGTAATTATGTGTAGAATTAATCTATGTCTAATATTTTTTTCATAATTTCCTTTTATAATTCTTAACAGAAATAATTCCAGTGTTACTTCAATTTGGTGTGTGGCAATCTCCTCCAGCCAATCTTTTATTTTTTTCCAATATTTTTTCGCAGATGCGCATGTCCACCACGTATGGTAGTATGTTCCGTGTTGTTGGTTGCATTTCCAACAGATAGATGAGCACTCCAGGAACATTTTCGCAATTCTCGCTGGTGGGAGATGCAATCTGTAGACCATCTTGTACATATTCTCTCTATATGCCATTGCCATTGTTAATTTGTAATTTATTTCCCAAATTTTTTTCCCATTCCGCCAATTCTATAGTATACCCAAAATTTGTTGCCCATGTTATCATCGCTTCTTACACAGTTTCTTCTTCCATTTTAAATTTTAATAAATAATGATATATTTTTAAATCAATTTTTCTTCGGTTCCCTGTAGAATTTTATCCAGTTCTTGTGGCTCCTTATAGAATCCACCCTTCTCTGTCTTTTTTATACCTTGCCTGTATTTGTAAATAGGGCCACCAGCCTATGTCTATTCCCTTGTCTTTCAATTCTTGCCTTGTTTTTAATCTTTCTTGGTTATCTAATATGTCTTCATATCTTATTATCTTGTTTATGTCCAATATGTTTGGGTATATCAGAGCTTCCATGGTGGATACCCAGATAGGGATTTTGTTGTGTTTTGTTGTATTTTGTTTTGATTTTTAACCATATCTGAAGTAGAGCTTTTCTAAGTAAATGTTTTTGGAAATAGCTATGGGTTTTGTCTTTCCCATCCCAGATAAAGGCCTGCCAACCCAGTTCCAAATTGTAATCTTCTATTGTTATTAATCTTCTGTTTTTTAGATTGATCCAGTCCCTTATCTAGGCGAGAACTACTGCTTCATAATAAAGCTCCCAATCAGAAAGTCCAAATCCTCCTTTTTCTCTACTGTCCTGTAACAATTTTAATTTAATTCGTGGTTTTTTTCCTGACCAAATAAATTGTGCAATTAATTTGTTTAAATCTATGAAAAAGTTTTTCCCTAGGCTAATTGGTACCACTTGAAATAAAAATATTTTTTTGGTAGTATATTCATTTTAACAATGGCAATTCTTCCCATTAGTGATATTTGTAGTTTCCTCCAATTTTCCAAATCTTTGGATGGTCTGAATCTTCTTTGGGTATTAATGTTATATATGCTTCCCTCCATGATTTTGGTAGCTTCGCTTCTATAAGTGTTTGATTAAATAAATCTAATATCACTGTTTCTATCTCTCTTGCACGGCTTTATAAAATTCTACAGGTATACCGTCTGGGCCTGGTGTTTTATTATTTTTTGTCTCCTCAGTGCTTCCTTTATTGTGATTTTTTGTTTAGCGTTTCTCTTCTCTCTTCCCCAATTTCAGACACATGACTTCTTAAATCATCACTAGCATTGATGATATTACCTAATTTGGATAATGAAATGCTTGCAGGAAAACAACCAAGCTCATAAAACATCATGGAGCCCTCACAAGGCTTTCCTCTTTTCTTTTCTTTTTTCTGAATTAACAGATACTTTATGTGACACATAGCTGAAGCTGAATGGCTGTTCTACACAACAGCCATCTTTGCCATGGGAATTGCTGGTTTCCATCACAGCCCTCATACAGAGTAATTTATATGCTACGCCAGAATACAGGTGTTAAATCTATTTACCTGAGAGTTTAGTAACTCTCTTGTGAGGTAACCAGGTGGTTGAATCAAGTCTAAATGTTATGAAGGAAGAAGTATTTTTTCATCTGTGTTATCCTGGCAGTTACTTTAACGGAAGTATTATGAAGGAGCCAAGAACTGGGAGACTGTGAGGTCCTGCCTTGGGGACAAAGTCAGTTTAGATGATTTTGACCCAATTACTTTCTCACAACGCTGGGAAAGAGGCAATGGCAAACTACTACAAACATGGGAAAAAAAATCAAATATGAAAGCTGACTAGATGATTTTGGTCCAGCCAGCCTTTCTCAGACAAACTTACTTTGCAGGATTGTGGTTGTTGGGAAAAATAGGAGGAAGACCGAATATTAGGCATTTTCACTGCCTTGAGTTATTTACAAAAATAATAATGGCAACATAAAAAAATCTTAATTGAAAAAAAAACTTTTGAAAAATCGTGCAAAAGAAATCTGCAGGGACTTGTCCAAACAGTCTTTGAGAATTGCACACAATAGAACAGAAGAAAAAATATTATGAAGAATGGTAGATGTTTGTTTACTACTCTATTAATTTTCTCATTAAGGAAAACTTTACAAATCATATATTCAGAATATAGTGATATAATTTGGTTCTAAATTAAAATAAGGAAATACCTGTTGGAATTCCATTTTTTTTAAAGTGTTCAATGTAGTCATTACCAAAAGAATCCTTCCCAACCTACAGAGCAAAAATAAACAACATTACATATTTCAGATTACCCAGCTCATCTTGGACAACATTCTCAAGGATGGGCAAGATATGAATTTCATGTGGTTGAGCTTCTATTAGCCCTGGCGATGACCCCTGAAGTATCTGCTTTGCAGCAATTAAAAATATTTCAAAATGCAAATATTCTGAATATGCAAGAATAAAAATGTACTATTTGTTTTTAAAATCAATAAAATTTCATTCTATATTCCTCCACTGTCATATATTTTAGAAGCAGGACCTTTATATTTCTCAATTACTGATTTTATAACATGATTAAACCCCACTTTTATAACATCTTCCTTAGAAGCAAGAAGTACAGGATCCAGTAGGGAGTCCTCTCCTCTATATGAATAGCACTGAGAACTGGGAGAGTAACACCATTTCTCTCTGGAATGAGTGCATTTAAAAGTACATTGAAGTTGGACAGTCAGGTAATTTAAATAAAAAATAATTTTTAATCAATAAAATGTTAAAGAATATCTAAAAATATGTAATAAGAACTGTAGATTTTACAACTATGCATTTAATATCTTTGATGACGAAATCACAAAAGGTTTATTAAAAATACAGTTAGTTACAGAACCAAAGAAAACTAAACAACATAATATGCTCTATGGCCTGTGAAATGATAGACATGGAAAATATTTCTTAAAGAATGAACCCATGGGAGTATCCTATTTATACACAACTTAGTAATCGTAGAGGATGCGCAGCAATCACCAAATCCTGAATGTCAGAGAAAAAACAAAACAAAATACTGTAAAATGAGGTCAAGTAACAAGGATATGAAATAGAAGCCCTGAAGTTCTGGGCAGTGTATCTCACATGGCAACATTTTATTAAGGGTTCAATTGAATAAATCCTTCAGTTGAAATCATGTATAAATGATTGTTATAACATGATACACTATGAGAAGCTGGTGGGCAAAACTGGAATAGCTTTCGGTTAATTATAGATAGAATTCCTTTATATCTACTTCTGAAAAAGCACAGACTTATTTCTCCACATTTTATATCAACAACTGTTCTGTGTGTCTTTGGATATCAGTGAAAATAACAAAAATCTCTCTGGGAATTAGACTGCCATGCCTATCCCTTAAGACAGCGTCCCCAACCTTTCCGGCTCTGCGGAAAGGCAGCAGCGGATACAGGGGGAGGTTGTACACGTGTCTGCTTCTTGCGCAAATGAAGCTTTACATGCTCGCCTGCTCCTTGAATGGTTTGATTCCCAACTGGCCACGGACTGGTACAATCTATGAACTGGGGATTGGGGACCCTTGCCTTTAGAGACGACCATGAATTCAGTTTTAATACTGAAAAATGTTCTAAGTCTGCTCCACGTGCTCAATTATACTAATTGGATTGATACACTGCATTAAGGTATGGTTTGCTTAATAAACCACAACATTTGAGATCAGGCATCATGCCAAGTCATAAATCAGAATTACAAATCAAAATGGCTGGATTTAATATATCCACTACAATGAAACAAAACAAGTACTTTATGACAATCTCATTCATGAATTTATACTATTTCTCAAGTATTATCTACCCGGATTCATTGCTTTGCACATTATTTCCACTTGATGGACCTTTAGGTTCTAGTACAGGGGTATCAAACTTGATTTCATTGAGGACCGCATCAGGGTTGTGTTTGACCTCAGAAGGCCAGGGTGGATGTGGCCAGCTCGACACAGCTCGGCGTCTGTGGTGGCACGAGCATTCTGCCAGCAAAAAATGGGTTCCTGAGCTCCATTTTTGGCTGCGGGCCAGATCTAAGCACCCCGCAGGCCGGATCCACCCCCCAGACCTTGAGTTTGACACCCCTGTTCTAGTAGAAAAGAGAAAGTAGAAAAAGGACTTTGTTCCTATGGGGAAAAATATTTGCAAACATTTCATGTTCTCCATAATTAAGCTCAATCAACTTATTTAGAAAATGTTAATCTTTATCTTTAAAAAATACAAAACTGATACTTTGTATTGTATATTTGGAAAGATGCAGAATAGACTGATTAACATAAAATTAATTTAGCATGTCATGATCCTGAAAAATATATTAGTATTACCTATATATTAAAGCTACCAGCTGCTTTAAAATTTAAGAAACTTGATCATGGGATGCTATGTCAGTCCTAGATTGCACAGAGTACACCATTTGCCTATCTCTATATTGTACTAACCTTTATCCAGAAAAGAATACACATAATCTTTTTAGGATATATTTTTTTTGGTCTTAGATAAAACAGCTGTTAATTACTAAAATGAATGTGTAAATTTTGTCTGCGTTACTATTTGAGCAATTTATTAACAAGATATACTGACAATAACCTCTATAACCAGTGCTTACCTTGCAGATCATTGAGATTTTAGTCCCAAGGCGAGCTGCCTGAACACACTGGTTGGCACCTTTCCCCCCAAATCCAGTGAAAAATTTATACCCATGTATGGTTTCTCCAACTTTTGGTAGTCGTTTAGTAAGGCTGTTGAAATAAAGAAGGAAGGATACTCTTTATTACATATTAACAACTGAATTCTTAAGAGTTAAATATTTAAATATTAACCATATAGAATTGTTAAGGCCAAGTACTATAGAAATTTAACTAAAAGTAGTTCCAATAATCCAAAATTTGTAAATGTAACCTCTTTCATGCTCCTACAAGAACAAAAAATAAAACAGACCCTCACAATTGTTTCACTGTTTCAAATTAGACGATAGGTAACTAATCACAATATCGAAAGTAGTGAAACAAAAGGTGTATATAACCCACAGTTATTTGCCTAATAACAAAAGGGGGACCATTGCAATAAGCATGCCCACTTACACAATATGCATACACTCTGAGAGAAACACCTCACCCCCCCAAAAAAGTTCATTTGTGATTCCACAACATTTAAAACCTCTCTTTATAATGAAAATAAATAAGGAAAATATGGGCACTGGTTACACAGGCGTTACAATGGCATAAATCAAAGTCAAATCGGAACGGATTATTGAAAAAAATACTTCACAGCCTAAGGACAGCCTTGGGTTAATTTTTAATATAATACAATAGAATCACTATGTAGAAACTTTATAATCCTATTTGGGAAGTTAAAAATGCTTTTTCTTTTTGTAGGTTTGTATGCTTTTTAAAAAATTATTAATAAAAATTTGTAAAAAATAAAATATAACCTGTAATATTGTATCTTATAATAATCAAGGCAATTGCTTTAAAATTATCTTAAAACAAAATTCATGATCACAAAAAAAGGCTACTTAACATGGTTAAGGGGACTTCAGTTTCATTATGCAGCACCATCCTATATACTACAAGGCAGGACTTCTCTTTGGAAGGACCAGGCTTTCTAGCTTCTGCTGCAACCTGGTATAGTAGCAATAGCACTTAAGATTTATATATCACTTCATAGTGCTTTACTGCCCTCTCTAAGCGGTTTACAGAGTCAGCATATTGCCCCCCAACAATCTAGGTTCTCATTTTACCGACCTTGGAAGGATGGAAGGCTGAGTCAATCTAACAGCTGCTTCAAACTCACAGTTGAGAGGAAGTGATGGAACTGGTCTCTCAGTAGTTGCAAGAATTAAAAGCTGATTGCAGAAGACAGGAGACATCAAAAGAGGTAAAAGAAACCCTGGAGAACTTGGGCGGGAATAGGCGGTGTAGGAAATCAAAGTCTCTTAATCAAGGGGCTGTCATAAACACATGGATATTATTGATGCAGCAAGCTGGAAAAAAACCAGTACTTTTTATACCAAAATATGTTTCGCTGAATATAGGAAGAACAGAGTATAAAAATAAGTCTGAAGGGGAAAAAAATCATACCTGACCAAGATAACAGCAAGTCAAAAGTTCCCCAGCTATGCGGTAGCATGCAAGAGAGAGAGAGACCCCTTCTGTTTTAATCTTAGTTTCCCCTGTCATGTCTGAGCAGTGCAGGACAGGGCATAAACAAGCAGGTTTCTATGCCTGATCTATTGTCCCAGCCACAGAAATGAGATTAGACTGCAATAATAGAGTTGGAAGGGACTTTAGAAATCTTCTAGTCCAACCTCCTGCCCAAGCAGGAGACTATTTATCATTCAGCAACGAGATGGAGGGATGGGGTGGGAAAAGAATGGTTAAAATTAAAATAAATTGTGAAAGCTAAAACAAATATATTGTGTCAAACATCTGGAGAACCAATCACATAAACCTTGCTTAAAATATCCAGCTTAACACATCAAAAATACATATGTCCATTTCTTCCTGAAACACACTTCCATCTCATGTTAAACCTCCTGCCAAATACACCTTAATAGATAGCTCAGGAAAATTCACTTTTAGAGATACAGCTTTTAAGAAAAGAAAGCCGTGCTATAATGTAATGCTGTTATCTTGTCACTGAATTTTGTAATGAGAAGCAATTACTAGATTTTTATTTCATTAGGCTAACTTTAAAAGCATTTCAGCCTTCTGTTTTGAAATGGCAATTATGAGTAATTTCTACGATTAAGGAACCATCTGTTACTGTGCATCTTCCATTCACATGTACACTCAAATGTGCATTTTCCAGAGGAGTTGAGCACATATATTACAGACTTAGTTATGTTTTGAAGGGAAACAGCTGCTTCTATAACAGAACAAAATAACCTAAACAAGCATTCAAGTCCAAAGTCAGAAGCTTTTATTTTTAATACAAGTTTGTCTACATACATATTACAAAAAGTAAAACAGCTCGATTATTTCTCTAACTACAGAATACATGGTCCTAACGTGAAAGAAAGACAAAAATAGTAGACATTAATATTTATCATTTAAAGCAGGGGTATCAAATTGGTGGTCCAGGGGCTGGATGCATCATGGCGGGCTATGCCCACCCCGGCTCTGCAAAAGCAAAAAAGTCACGATACATCATGTGACATGATCAAGTTTGACACCCAGGATTTAAAGCATAGGTGGGGAACCATGATCCTTTTATGACTTGTGGACTTCCAAATCCTGAGCCAGCCAGAGATTTTTCACTTTTGATTTAAAGAGTAGAAGGCAATACAATGAAAATTGCAAGACCAAGATAAATTCCAAATAACTGTTTGGAAGCATCTGAAGACAGGAGAAGAAGCAATGGCTGGAAATTAATCAAGGAGAGAAGCAACTTAGAACTAAGGAGAAATTTCCTGACAGTTAGAACAATTAATCAGTGGAATGGCTTGCCTCCAGAAGTTGTGGGTACTCCAATACTGGAAGTTTTTAAGAAGATGTTGGATAACCATTTGTCTGAAAAGGTGTAGGGTTTCCTTCCTCAGTAGGGGGTTGGACTAGAAGACCTCCAAGTTCTCTTCCAACTGTTCTTCTGTTAAGGAGGAAGTAATAGAAAAGAGAGTGCTGACTCTCCCATCTGGTCTTACATACTTAGGAAAATAATCATCTCAGACTATTTCCTGGTCTTGTTGTTTTTAGTTATACTCAAACATAAAAAGAAAGTGTCAAAGTGTTCAGAAAAGCTCAATTTCTATGTTGTCCAGAGGCCAACTGGATGATACAGTTAATTAGACTGCTGGTACTTGTGGTAAAAGTGGAGAGACCCAAAGAGGCTTTGCAATCATTAGGTTCCCAGAAATTAAAACATATTTTTATTAGAACGTAACATGGAAATCCTCAAACTGAGACTTCTTCTTAATCCCTGATTATGCCAGAGAAAATAACAAAGGAAGTGAGACTTGATTAAAGGAGGAAAACAAAGTACTATAACTGCTTTCAGGTGCTTTTGGGAACAGCAAAAGGTTCTGATGAATGAAGCTCCTAATCAGAGAAAAGATAGTTAATCCAGTAATTATGACCTCCTGGCCAGAGGATATGGTTATATCATTTTCTAAGTTGCAGAAGGAACTCTTGCCAGAAGCTTCTCCTCTCTAGCCTCATATAAGTCTTAAGAAAGCAAAATGAAGTTCCTTTTAATATTTCAGCTAGCTAATGTATGCAGGCGAAATATAAAGCAAATCACCCTTCAGATTATGATGGCCTTCAAAAGCCTTCCCTTAACTGTAGATGGACATATTTCTATCAGGGAGGTGTCTTACAGTTAGTAATCACATGGAACTTTCCAAAGTCTTGTTTCGCATTGCCTTCACAGGGAGCTTCTGCCTAGTGGTGGGACTCAAATAATTTAACAACTGCTTCTCTGCCCTAATGACCAGTTGGGTGGGCATGGCTGGGTAGGTGTGGCCAAGGGGCGTGACAGCACTCAGCCTCCTGCAGCATTCTGCAAATCACCACAGGGAAGGGGGTTAATTACAAAATGAGCTCTTTGCTTTGTGACATCCAGATCCAGCGAGCAAGGGATGTGAACTGCACAGAAAATGCATTTTGTTTGGTTATGAAGAAATATCCCCAAAGTCACATGCAGACTAAATGTAGACTGACTTTTAGCTATATATCTTCCTAGCAAACAGCAAATTTTGAAGCTCCAGGGAAAGACGATTCATTTTCGGATGAGTAACCACAGTTTGCATGTTGGAGGTTCCTAAAGGAATGCTGGGAAACTCTGTATTTTAAAGAGCATTTGAGGGAGGAGTGCAGAATTGCCCTTCTCTGCCTGAGACTGTACAGACCTGGCACCAGAGGTGGGTTCTTGCCAGTTCGGACCGGTTCTCCCAAACTGGTAGTGCTGGCTCCAAACAGAGAGCGAACCAGTTCTCTGTTTTTGTTAAGAGGGCCAGCCTGTCCACCCCTGGGTTATACTTACCTTTATTCCAGCTTCCAAAGCCCAGCTGATCCAGAGCAGCAGCTTGAATTGCTGATCCTCAGCTGTTTCCCCCTTTTTCTGACTAATTTTTGCTCAACAGTGCACATGTGCGCGTCTGGTGCGTGCATGCTCAGCAAACCAGCAGTAAAGCGGTTAGGAACCCACCACTGCCTGGCACCAATCAAAACACTGTTTGTGAAGCAACTGATCAATACTAAGAGGGTAAGCCACTAGTATATGAAAATAAGAGCAAACTCCACTCCATTCCAGTACTGATGATATTACCTAGTTTGGTAATAAAACATCTACAAGAAAACCATCAAGCTTAGAAAGCACCAAGGATCCCATAGTTCAACCCTGAACTATAAATATTCTCTTCTATCAATAAACACTTTTTGGTTAAGGGACTCAGAGCCTGCCTTATAAGAGATGGCTGCCAGTGGATTTCATTCTAAATTTTGATGATTTATGTAAATGAAGAATGTAGAATTATAATGGCTGAGTATTTGATCCTTCATACATCAAAAAATACAAAGCTAAGGGATAAACAAAGAAAAAACGGATTTGAAAAAAGAAAAGACTTAGGAAAGAAAAAGAGTGAAAGTGTAAGAAAGAAAGAGGAAAAGAAGGAAAAAGAATGACTTCCAATTTTCTTTGGTACAGATATAAGTAAAAAAATATCAAACTCTTACTTTAAGATTAACATTTTTCTACATTATTTCCATATGTAATCATGAAAGCACAGATCAACTTTTAATTTCATTTTCTTACAAAAAGTCCAGCAATGATTCATATCGCTTTAATCACTATTTGTTAAGGAAACCACAACTGATTTATTTAATTCAGTGGTTCCCAAACTTTTTCAGTCCACCGCCCCCTTGGTGCTACAAACTGATCCTCAGTGTCCCCCACCCAGTGGTGGAATTTATACTTTTTTACTACTGGTTCTGTGGGTGTGGCTTTGTGGGTGTGGCTGGGGGTGTCATGTGACTGGACAGTTTACACGACGGAAGGAAGATAGTAACAGTAAAATTCAAAACTGTAACAATTAATTGCACATTTATTCAAAATCCAATTTATCAACCTTTTTAGTTAATATTAATTCAACAAAATTGTTGAACATGATCTAGTGATACCAGGTTTTCAAAGTCTTGATAGTCATTTATCAAGAACCTTAGTAACTAGTAACTTAGTAAACTCAGTAAAATTTAATAACTACTTCACTGTTCAGTAAATTCTTAATGTGATGGATGGGCTTGGTGAAGTGATACGAGAAAAAAATGTCTTTTCAAAGGAAGTGGCAATCAGCTATTTCCCAAACTGTAGGCAGAACTCCAGGATGTGGAACCCAGAGGATCCACATTTTTAAAAATCTGGTTACAGGTAGATGAAGAACTCAAGACTCTGATCCTCTCTTTGTCTGCACAAGCCACAGGGAGAACTTGTGGTACCCAAAACTAGAACCCCTGATTTCTAGATTTAAACCTTAAATATACAAATGGCCCATTTCTTCCCGACTTCCAATGAAACCATTCCATTTACTGTCAGGCAAATCTCCCTTGCAGGTACGACAGATTCCTCCCCCCCCCAAGTATTTCCCACCTGCCTCCTCAGCTTCCCTGCTGTATTTATGATTGGCAGGGTGCTCTTCTCTGGGGCCAGGGAGCAGCCCGAGCACCGGCAGCAGGAAGGGCAGCGGCAGAAAAATCTGAGCCAGAGGTTTTGGGGGAGGCAGGGCGGAGGGAGGGAAGACGTGGTTTTGGAGGAGAATAAAGCTCTGTTACCATGCAGGAAGGTGTCTGCCATTGCATCACTAGGTCTCCCTGCAGCCCCCTTTGCATGCTTGCCTTCCCGCAAAACCTGCTCTGCCTCACCTTTGACCTGCTCCGCGCTTAATGAAACCGGCAGGGCCTGGGCCGAAGCAGCTGGGGGGCACTGCAGGCTTGACATGCGGTGGGCTGAGGTGGGTGGGTGGGTGGGAGAGAAACAGAGGCTCTAACGGCGGGACAGGCGGTGCCCTCCTTCCGCGCTGCTGGCTGGCAAGGGTTGCTGCTCCAGTGTAGGCTGGCAGAGAAAGAGAGGCAGCCCATCCTCTGCCTCCTCTTGCAAAGAGACTCAGCAGCCCTCCAGGACCCTCCTTTCTCTCTCTCCCTCCTGGGCTTAGGAACCCACCTCTCTGCTCTTCCACTTCCGGGCTGCAAAGCAGACGGGAGACCGATACGCTTGGGCTTTGGTGCCTCAACTCGCCGAAGTAAGCTCGGCTCCTACGGCAACCCTGGATTTTTCAATCCGGGTTTTTAAAAAATAAATAAATCAGGGAGGAGGGGCACAAAACAGAATAGCCAGGCAAAGCCCTTGCTTTGTGGGTAAGGATTTCGAGAGGAGCTCCCAAGCGGGGAGAAGGAGCCTTGGGAAAGAAATGAGTTGGCTCCTCTGCTTTGCTTTTAAATGCACCCATAGATGTGCGTTTCTCCGTTTTCTTCCCTATGGCTGGTATGAGGCTCTCGCTGGAAGGCCTTTCTGGGGCTTGTTATTTATACACAACACACTATATCCCCTTCTATGACCGTGTCATTCCAAGTAGAATCTTGTGCCCTGCGAGGGGGCCACCTCCAGCACTCCTCTACCACCTTCCTTGCCTCTTAGTGCCCCCCCCTTGCCTCTTAGCGCCCCCTTAAGTCATCCCACTGCCCCCCCAGGGGGTGCGATACCGCCAACTTTGGGAACCACTGATTTAATTGCACCAAACTTTAAATAAAACTGGAATGGAAAATCCTACACTTTAGTATAGACCCATGCTTCTCAACTTTGACAACTTTAAGGTGCATGGACTTCAATTCCCCAAATTCCCAAGGCAGCATGAAATTTGCCCATCTTAAACTTGCCAAGATTGAAAAATGCTGATATACAGATAAGGATTTTTCCATTACTATTTTACTGATTCTTACTTATTTATAAGCAATCATAATCATAATACAAATCCTCACTTCCACTCCATCCCGGAGCAAAGATAATGCAAAATCCTCACTTCCACCCCATTCCAGAACAACCACCATTCCCTCACTAACCTGCTTTCCAACTCCGTTCTCCTGCATGTAGGACAACAAAAGAAGACCATGTGACTTTTAAAAAGTCAGAGTTTTAAAAAGTTCAATCAGGCCTTCCAACTTCTCGGGGGGGGGGGGAGATCTCGCGAAGCTGGAAGATCTGATTGAACTGACTGATCAGCCTTCCAGCTGACCGGCACAGCCGGTCCATTGCAGCCTCCCAACTGATCAGTGTGGCTCCCAGTCATGCCGCTGCAGCCGCCTCACCCTGAATGGCAACCCCGGTGAGTGGGGCCAGCCAGTGGTAGGAACAACCAGTCAAACTACACAAACGATAACAACAGGTTCGGGCAAACCAGGGCAAACCAGCTGAATCCCACCACTGCTTCTGTCACTTCTTACCTTACTGGGGCTGGATTTTCTTGCCTAGATCTGAACACTACCTTTCCTTGGAGGAGTTAAACAGCCAATGAATGGGATAGGATGAATTTAGAAAGCAGCACCAATATGCAATATATACAATATACAATAACAGAGTTGGAAGGGACCTTGGAAGTCTTCTAGTCCAACCCTCTGCCTAGGCAGGAAACCTTATACCGTTTCAGACAAATGGCTATCCAATATCTTCTTAAAGACTTCCAGTGTTGGGGCATTCACAGCTTCTGGAGGCAAGCTGTTCCACTGATTGATTGTTCTAACTGTCAGGAAATTTCTCCTCAGTTCTAAGTTGCTTCCCTCCTTGATTAGTTTCCACCCATTGCTTCTTGTTCTACCCTCAGGTGCCTTGGAGAATAGCTTGACTCCCTCTTCTTTGTGGCAATCTCTGTGATGTTGGAACACTGCTATCATGTCTCCCCTAGTCCTTCTTTTCATTAAACTAGACATACTCAGTTCCTGCAACCCTTATTTATATGCATATATAAAGTGTTTTGTTTGACAGCAATACTGCATGCTCTTCTTTGACAGACCGCCACTATAGGAATTTAGCAACCGCAATTGGGACTGATAACTGGATTGTTAAGCAAAGTGATTTCTAAATGAAAATTACGTGACTGTGATTATGCTTAGGATTTTAGTTCAGTTTGCCTTTGCTTCTTGCCATTTCCTTTACATGAACTGACGTTGTTTCTCTTAGAACTCGTAGAACTCTTAAATAACTGAAGACTATACTGTTGAAAAAAATACTTAATAACCAAGGAAACAGGCAGAAACACTGGCAAGCAGGCCTATTAAATGCCAAATGGCAGAAGATGTTTACATAGGACTTTGTTCCTGGCAAAAAAAATGTTATAAGGGTGTTGACAACACAGCATAATGTTCAGTTTGTGAAGATCTTGAAATATGGTGAGATAGAACAAAAACCTTGAAGGAGATCCAAGGTATGCCACTCCGCCTTCAAAGTCCAAGTAAATGTAATATGAAATGAAGAAGAAGCAAAAGGAACATTTATCTGAGAAACAAACTTTGTGGATTTTCTTGCTATCAAGTAATTCTTCCAAAGTCTGGAGTCAAGTTTTATTATGCTAAGGTCTGTCAGGATACTGACAACAGATATATACATTTCCAGCCCCGAATGCTGCTTATAATCTTATAATTATAAACACTGTACTGGTGTCTGAGTGATAAGGATGAAAGTTCCATAATGAAAGATCAAGATGTGTATGAGCTACATTTCCCATTTCTCCCCAAAGTATAAAATGGAAAGCGAGCAGTTGAGAAAATAAAAAGTTCAAAGTTTTAAATAATAGGAGGAAGAGGTACAATTGAAGCATGCAGTTGATAGAAACATGATTGGGAAATATCTACTTTGAACTTATTTAAATATTAAAGGTATAAAATTAATTACTTCATTGATCATAACAAAATGATTAATCCATAAGCATACTGAAGCAATACATCAATTACCACAAGTCAGCATAGATTTATCACAAATTAGTTTTACAAACTAACCTTAATTTTTGATTGAGTAACTTCCTTAAAAGATTGTTGAGAATGCTATAGACGTACTATAACCTGGCTTAAGCAATATATTTAATAAAGCATCACATGGCATTCTGTTTACCAAGCTAATTAAATGTGTGCCAGATAACCATGATAATTAAATATATATCTAATGAAAACCATACTCAGAGTACTTATAAATATAAAACAAGTGTACATAATGAAATTTAATAGAAGCAAGTGCAAATGCACTTTCCTTGGAAAATAAAAATGCACAGATACAGGTGGGGGAATCTGGGTTGATAATAATGCATATGAAAAAGATCATGGAATAAAAAATTACTGCATATTGAGCATGGCCAGTAGTAGAGCTACAGAAAAGACTAATGCGATTTTAGTCTGCCTTACAAACAATTATCTCTGTATAATAGGAAATAATAATTCCATTTTTTGTATTTTCCATGTTTTCCATTTTTGTATCTTATGATTTATGATCTATGACTTATCACTTTGTTGTGTGTACACCAAGAGCTTATGCACTGGAGATAAATTCCTGTGTGTGTTCAATCACACTTGGCCAATAAAGAATATTCCTATTTCTAATAGTTCCATTTATTCTACTTTGGTCAGATCTTACCAGCATCTGATTCTGGGTACTATAAGTAGGATTCAAAGATTTTGGAACAGGTTCAGCTAATGCTTATGAGAAAGGTTAGGGGACAGGAAACTACAGTAAATTCTATGAAGAGAGAGAATGAAGAAGCTGGCCATGTTGGAATTTGACAAAAGGAATCGAGTCGTCAAGTAGCTGAAGGGAAGTTGTTTAAGTTGATGAAGACGCATTGTCTCTTGTTCTACAGTAAATGACATATAACGTATCTAAGTTAAATGGCCTCCTCCAGCTTTATAAATGTAATTTTATATTTTGTATCTTGGAGAGATAATGGCAGCTTATAGGTAAAACAAGACAATAATTTCTGCTATAGTTTTTCTTGCCTAAGACAGTTTTGATCAGTTTCTCCATTTCCTAATTTTTAAAAAGCTGTGATAAATTTAGTTACCTCATAATTCTAGCAATCAAAAGAGGACAGTAACTTAATGTTCTAACATTTCCAACATTTCCAATGCTGTTAAAACTCAGTGTCAATCACATTCTTGGTCAGTACTTGATTTTAGCAGCCTGGCAGTACTTCAACTGTTGGCACCATCCAGTTTTTCTCTCTGACCATTTTAATTTATTTCTATTCATTAAAATGCAACATTTTAACATCTCAAATGTATAAAAAATAAGAATGGCATTAGCACTGAAGCCAATGAGATTCTACAGTTTATAACTCTACTCATAGAATCTCATATGTCCCATCAAAGGTTTTGTCTAATTAATAGAAAAAGGTGGTGGAATCCAGAAATAGTACAGATTATATTACCTAAATCTACAAGTATTAAAATAAAGCGGGGCCTAACAAAGTAACAGCTGAATATTGCTGAGCTTCCTTTTATGCACATTTTCTACTTAAAAGGTGTAAGTCTTTAAAAACCACATGTTCTCTCAGGTCCACAGAAAAACCTCTCTCCATAGAACCAGTCCTTGATACCCAAAACGTTGGGGGCCACTGTGGTAGGTTACACGATTATAGCTTTAGTCTGGCAAGATTCTGTCTATTAGTTGTAAGGAAATAAAGAGCTGGACCAAAATAGATTTCATTGTATATTGTATAATGTTATGGGAACAGTGTTTGGTGCGGAAGTTATTAATGCAAGTTTAAAATATTGTATTTTCTGCAACACAGTCAGAATTATAGCAAGAAATATAAACGCAGGATTTAGCTTCTTTTCCAATATTAGAACTAGAGTATTTATCTAGAAATTTAAACTGTGGGCAGTTGTAAAATTGTAAAATCAATGCTGGAAGGATTTCCCTGTGGCAACCATTTTGTTAATGGGTGATAAAACCAGTTTCAAAACTTCAATTTATCACAATATATTTTTCATACTCTTTGGAATAGAATGTTTCCTATTGCCCCAGCTCTAAATTTAAAGGGGGTACAAGTATTGAGTCCTAAATCGATTTTGCTAAGTGAGACATTTGTTAAGTGTCCCATTTGCCCCATTTTATCACCTTTCTTGCTAAGCAAATATTAAGTGAATCATTGCAGTTGTTAAAATCATAACATGCTTCTTATAACTTTGCTTTTCAAAGCGTTGCAAAAGGTTATCACATGACCGTCATAAATATGAACCAGATGCCAAGTAGCTGAATTTTGATCACATGACCATGGGGATGCTGCACCAGTTGTGTGAAAAACTGTCAGAAGTCACCTTTTTCAGTGCCACTGTAACTTTGAACAATCACTAAATGAACTGTTGTAAATC